>NW_008796193.1:462826-468067 GCF_000699145.1 Aptenodytes forsteri | reverse complement strand
GGGTCGTTCTCAGCGATACTTGGGGAAGTCAGTGGCTAACTCAGGGTGGAGTCACTAATCCCTGCTTGCTTTTCTCATTTTTGCGTGCGTGTTTTCTTCACTCTCCTCGTGCTCTTTCCTCTCCTGAAAAATAAGAGGCGTGGCAACCAGTAACACGTGCTGATGAAAGAAAATACCCTCAGTTTAAGTGCAACTCTTGCAACAGCATACCTTTCAAAGCAACGCACCAGAACAGTGTGAGACCAGACAGCCCATAGTTTAATTTTATCCTGTGGTGGGACCACAGCTAATTCTAAACTTGTTGATAAAATTACCAGAAATCTGCCCTTCATACCGTGGAAATCCAGGCAAGCTATTTTCCCCTGATGTATTTGTTCTTTACCTGAGGAAACTCTTCTCATCCAACCTCCTTCTTTTTTCTTGCCGGCCATCCCAGTGCCCCCTGGCTCTGCCAGCCATGGGCTGCACTTGCACGACTCAGAAGTTCCTCCTGCCGATGCCGGTGGCAGGTGAGGCAGGAGTCGGAGCCTTCACGTTATTGCAGTGCTTACACCACGTGCACTGTGAACCCCACCAGATCTAGGGCAATGCTGGAGCCAGCCACCCCCCTGTTCGACATCTGTGGGGAGGGAGCAGAGGAAAGCAAGTGCTGATGGTTGTGTGCTCACCTCCCTGTCACTGAGAGCACTTCCAGCGGCTGCAGCAAAGCTGGAGGTATAAATGTTATTCCAGGCCTTGCTCTTCTGTGTAGAAAACATCTTTCACCCTAGCCTGTAGTTGTGGCTCAGTGTCCACAGATGCTGGAAGGTGGGATAGATGCAGGTTGTGAACCACCCCCCCAGCCAGGGGAAGACCAGCCAAGACCTCCCCGACACAGGGAGCGCAGGTGGGGACCACAACATTTTTGTTACCTCCTTGCCTCCGACACTTGTTGCTTTTTCTCATTGCCACGCTGCTCTGACACACTCAACACAACAGCGGGTGGGTGCCACGCGTGAAGCCAGACGCCGAGAGGGACCTGTGCTCTTCCCTGCTGAGTCATTCGCAGCCCCGGGACGCTCCAGGGATTTTTCTCCACCCTGAAAACAAATAGAGCATTTGGACCAAGTTGAAAAGTCAAAATGTAACACAAACATTTGTCTGAAGTAGGGATAACGGAAAAAGAAGAAAGCAGCTTCTTTCTCTCTCAACATGCTACAGGAAAACCTTATTAATATGGTTCTTTAGTAGGAGTACTCCAGTAAAATGTACAGGAGTATTGCTGAGAACATCCTGAAACTCGTTATTCTGTTTAAAGATGCTGGCTGTTGTGCTTCTCGGTGGCTCTGATTCAGAACCAGTTATTAATTATTAGTATCTCAGCTCTGGGTTTCATGGAAGCTCTTATGTAAATGAGACCTGCTATATTTTCATGCTTATTTAATGTAAAACTTCCTTTGGGAAATAAGGCGCTAAGTGAGCTTTGAATCAGCAAGGCAAAACCTACAGAAGTTACTTCCAAGTTACTGCAGGTCAGTCAGTGATGTTTGACTTGGCAGTGATCGGGGCAATCAGTTTTTCTCACTTGAAAAGTCTGTTCCATGCCTCATTGAAATATTCTGGAACAAAGCAAAGCAAACCACAAGAGAAATAAACCACCGCATTTTAGCAAACGAACAGAGGTGAAACAGCTGAAACAGTGAAGTGCAGTTGTAGAAGTAAAATAAATGAGCAGTGTTGGTAATGCTAATCTTACAAAGAATTACAAGACTTTCAATAATGTCAGGACCTCAGTGTGACACATTCCAGCTGAAAAATAGACTCCGATCTTCCAGGCCTTTGGATTTACAGTGGGGGAGAGATGAGACATAACATAGCACGTGTTGTGCGCCACCCTCCGGGTCCTTAGACCTTTCATGAGTTGCCAGCAGCTCAGTCCCCTCCTGGCTGTCCATCGTGCCTCTCCTTGCAGTGTCTCCGTTTTTGAAGACATGCTTTCACATGTGGTGGCATGCTTTCTTCCTTTGTGGTGGCACACCCAGGAACAGCACCTTGCCAATAAAGAGCCTGTGGGATTTTAAGCGATCAATGGGACAGCTTTACACCAGATTTCTATGAGGTGAATGTCAATACAAATCCCATTTACTCTTGTCCACTTCTTGTCAGGAAAATATTAAAAATGCAAATGAATTAGGGACAGTTTAAGGGTCAGCGCAGATGCCACAGATGAGGATTTTCCACTTGATAAAGCTGAGAACTTTGTTCTTCTAGGAAAAAAAGAACGACTTCTTATTTTGTTGAGTAAAATATCGGGTCGACTCTTCCTCACCTTACCGGACATCAATCTCTGTGCAAATAATGGCATCGTGAGAGTTAACACCTTTCTTGTAAAGAAAAAGTCATCAACAAGGAGCAATTCTTGAATCTGAGTCAGTGATCAAAAACGCAAAAAATGGACAAAGTCCACAGCAGAAGAAAAGTTGCTATTAGTTTTACCAGCTTAATAATTACACAATTAGCTAATAATTACTTCACTGGCAAGCTTATCCCCCACACAATGAGCACTGGATTATTTAATAATAGCAATAATCCTAAACTAGGTCTAAATTTAGGTTACCAGTCTGACATTTTTATAATAACGTGTTTGGGAGGTAGAGCGCCTTACAAGTGAATCTTTGGATTTCTTCTTATCACAGTGAAAGACAAAATGAGAGTGACCCTCTATGGATGGATATATTTTCCCATCCCCCTCGCTTACATATACCTCTCTCTTTCTACATCTCCCTGTTTTTCAAAATAAAGGCATTTGGTCTTGATTAGGAGAGAGCCACAATGCTTTGCGCTTTAATGGTACTGTGAAGTGAATCCAATTAACTGGTGCAGTTCTAATAGCTCAGGATGTGACTAATTCCCCCGTAGCCTGTGGCATTGCATCCTGCACCAGGCGAACGTGAGGACACCTACTCTGCCTTTCCCTCCCATACTGGGGGCAAGTCACAGAGCAAACACATTGTCTTCTGTGCCAGACGCTTGATGCAGACCTGCCTGAAATCAGTGAGGGCTTTTCCATTGAATTTAAGGACCTTTGAGTCAGGTTACGAGGGAAGGAAAAGAAACAGCTTTTGTTGCTTTTAGCTTTTGCTAGAGGAGGAAAAAACATCCATGTGAAGCAATGTCATTTTTAGACCTCTGATTTTTTTTTTCAAGTATTATATAGAAAAGAAATAAGGTTGTTTCTGCAGCATTATGTGGTATGGCACAGACTATTTGCACATAAAAAAGACAGCTCCATATTAAAAGAAGTTATTTAGTGCCAAACTTGCTTCACCTATGTTACTCAGAGTGACGGGTGTTTCTGTTGTGCCATATGACAATATCATTCTTCACTGAGCTTTCATAAGAGCATATCTTTTATTTCCAAGTGAGAAAAAAAAAACATTTTCATGGAACCTCTTTTACAGAGGTCTTGCTCTGACTTCACAGCACATTTCACACCATAATATGCTATTAAACCTGTCAGATGCTATAAAATACTGATCTACAACCCAGGCACGCAGATCAGCATCCAGGATGGCAGCCATTGCTTTCAGCACAAAACAAAGATATTTGCTTCTTTCCCTGCTGCACCAGCTTTGTCTGAATGGAGTAGAGGGGAGGCGTTGGAAAGCTGGTTTCCTTGTTCTCTACCCAGCCCTGGCTGACGGTGTGGGCAGCCCGGGCTGCAGGACACTGGGACTGGGTGCTCTGACCGCTCTTATGCTCAGCTCCTTGTATGTCTGGCATCCTCTGTGCTGGGTGGCATGGGGTGGAGGGGGGAGGCGAGCTGTGCTGCTCTGTGTCTCCTGGGGACCTTCCTACATTTGTGTTGCATTAACTCTTTCTAAAAGGGTTTTGCACCAAGGTCATACAGAAAGGGACTGATCTTTATTCTGCCTGAACCATCTTCTAGTACAAACAACTGGACAAAATGCCTCAGCTGTGAGACTGTGTGGTACTTGGCCTCATCGTTTGGTGTCTATATTCACGTCACTGTATTCAGTGACTTAAAATATTTACACACGTCAGAACCCTCTAAAGAAAGGGAGTCTTCAGACCCTTCTGGAGCTGCATGAAGCTGATCAGAGCTGGTTAAATGATTCACAGCTGCAAGTTCATTATTCTGGTTGTAAAGTTTCTTCAAAAGGAGAGATACAAGAAACGGCTCTTCAGAGGTGACAATAAAATATTCTTTTCTTTTGGTATAGTCACCTAATTTTAACACTTTCAACACTAAAGGGTTATTTTAGATGTAGATGTAGGGCTCTCTATATTTGGCATATTGCTTTTGTTCAGTAGGTGTGGAGCTGGGAATTGGTGCAGCAACTTCAGTGACCAGGCTACCTGTCTGAGACTTTGGTATCGTACTTCCAGCTTTGCTCAAAGAGACCAGGTCTTGCACGATCATACTGCATGTGTTGTTACCAAGCAGTTACTCCCAAATAAATATGAATTCATTAACCAGTTTCAAAGAAGTGTGACAGAGATGTAGCGGCCTCAGCGGTGAACGTTTCCTACCCTATTTGCTTGGTGGCAGGTGAGGGAGAGAGCGAGGTCCCCAGTGAGGGCAAGGGGACCCATGAGATGGCTGAGGATCCCGGCAGGAGCACTTGGGAGAAATGCACAAGAAATTGGGCTGTGCTTCTGCTCATGAAGTGTTTATTGGAGAATAAGAGATAAATTCAAATTAGATGTGCCCGTGCTCCTGTCTGGATTGAGGCACCCAGGCGAAGAGAAGTGCTGCTGAGACCAACTATTTACTGCATGGAGCTGCAATGAAACGCATGGGAACGAAAGGGCATTTATAGTCAGCACATGTCCACAGCTGACTCCTCATCCGGTTAATCATAGCTCTGCTTTTTACAAAGGGCTTTTCACACTGAAAGATGTCAAAACACATGCAGACATAAGTTTTGGTCATGGTTTTGAGACTGTCAGGAGCAGCAGTCTATGCTTTCCTGTTAATTCTCATGCATGTAATCAAGAGGGGATATGTCCCTTCCAAAGTTATAGAATCATAGAATCATAGAATCATAGAACAGTTTGGGTTGGAAGGGACCTCTAAAGGTCATCTAGGCCAAACCCCCTGCCGTGGGCAGGGACATCTTCAACTAGATCAGGTTGCTCAGAGCCCCGTCCAACCTGACCTGGAATGTTTCCAGGGATGGGGCATCCACCACCTCTCTGGTTAACCCGTGCCAGTGCTTCACCACCCTCAGCGTAAAA
>NW_008796193.1:446893-462224 GCF_000699145.1 Aptenodytes forsteri | reverse complement strand
TCCATCCCCCTGATCATTTTCGTGGCCCTCCTCTGGACCCGCTCCAACAGGTCCGTGTCTTTCTTATGCTGAGGGCTCCAGAGCTGGACGCAGTACTCCAGGTGGGGTCTCACCAGAGCAGAGTAGAGGGGCAGAATCCCCTCCCTCGACCTGCTGGCCACACTGCTTTTGATGCAGCCCATAATTCCATTTTTTCCAATAAAAGTCACAGGAGAGAGAGAGTCCTAAACCAGATATTTTATTTGGCTGTTATCAGCCCCCAAAAAACATTAGTGAATCGAATCTTGTTGTATTACAACCATACGGAAATTTTAACAGAACTCATATTAAAGCAAGAGCATCCAGTGGAAGGTTGCATATAATGATGGCAAAGTTTGCCAGACTTTTACAAAAACGTAAGCTTTTGACAATCATCTCAAGGAAATAATGTATTTTTAAGGCAACTCCACATTGCCAGACTGCAGATTCTTACTGAAGAAAGCGCTGCTTGTGTAAGGATTAGCATAGGCTGTGCAGTTAGGAAACCAACGTCAGCTTTCCATCTGGGAGCAAACTGTCCCTTAGAGAAACCTTGCCAGGTGAGGATCGCCCCTGCACGCCTGCCACTGTCACACAGGCAGACTGTGGATTTGACCTTGGTGTACACCATGCATCCCTCCGTGCAAAGGCTGAAGGAAGCCAGACCCAGCTTGCTGTCCTGCTAAAAAGATGAGTAGGAAGAACAGACTGTTTGTTTTATTTGTTCCAGAGTAACGAGTTCTAGCAGTTCTCTGGGAGTGTGTTGGGATATACATGCAAACTGCATTATTTAATTTCATTGAACTTTTCCAATGTAAAAAGAAGAACATTTGAATGAGAAGATGTTTCATTAAATTACTCACCTTAACAATGTTGTATTTGGGTTTGTGGTTTGTTTGCTTTTTTAAGAAGAGACATTTTGTTTATAGAAACCCCCCAGACAGTTACATTATAGAAATGCCATTTACAATGGTATGAATTCCAAGTTTTCCAGACAGCAAAAAAACCAATTTAGTAGTAATATCAAGTTTATGCTGTTATTTACTCATAACATAAAATGAAAGACTCAGATGTCTGCCTCCACTGTGCCAGCTCCATTCAGATCTCCACTTACACTTCTTTGTTAGCGTAAACAAAATAAAGACTCACATGGTAAAGCCCACAGAAGAAAGTCTGTTAAACACATTTCTTGTAGGTGAATCAGAGAAGACATCTGAGTCTTGGGTGCTTGTTCTCTGAAGAGATTTTTCTAATTTTGTTTCCTCCCCTAAGTGCGTCCTTCTGCGGAGTAATTCCTGCAGACGTGCGGTAGGGACGAGCGATCACCGTTTGTAAGAGGGGAGCATTTACTTGAAGCGCTAGCGTTGGAAATGCCGGTGTGTTTTGCAGTATCTCAAGCCATGTGAGGTCTCTGTTCTTTGTCTGGTGTGCTTCTGTCCTCTCCCCTTCCCACAATTATCTTAGGAAGAAGCAAGACTTGTGTTACACTTCTCTTTCCCCAGCTTCACAGTTTCTTTTTTAGATGCAAATACATTCTCAGGTCACACATTTTTGTATCTATCAAAGCATCTTGATTTCCAAATTTAAACAGTCTTTCACTCAGATTTGCAACTGTAGCAAACTGCCAGTCTTCGGTGGAAATGCCAAGCTGTAGAAGTGTAATTAGTATTATTTTGTATAGGAAGGCTGAAACTTATTTTCCTTTCACTGTCTTTTGAGGCTAAATCCTTCGCAATCACAAAGGCCAAGCCGGCACTGAATGGACACAAATAAGGAAACTGGCTATTCTTTCCGAGGAAGAGAAAAATGCAACTTTGGTGAATTTTCACAGCCATTAGTTTGAAGCTGGCCACATGCTCCCACTTGATATTTCTCACTGCTGATCCAAATCCAGCTCTGAAATGCCGGGGCTGGCTCCCACCGTGACCCATCAGACCAGCAGCTGCCTGTGCCGGCTGTCCAGGCACCGCAGGCCCGCTTGCCCACACGCCGAGGAATCTCAGCTATTTCGTTACGTATGGAGAGCCACTGCACAAAACAGGATAAACGCTGCTGAAAGCACTCGATCACCACCAAGAGCAGCAGGAATGCAAGTATCAGTATTTGAGGCAATTGCTGTGGCACATTATCAGATGCTCGGTTTTATTGAGCGGGGGAGTGTATAAAGGTTTACAAATGAACTCTTTTAGCTAGTGCCAACTTTTCCTGTCTCCTGCCTTTTGGTTTTAAAAAATGCAGATCTGTTCCCACCACTTAGAGTTACAATGCAGGTTCCACCTCATGCAAAGCAGGGTGCCCTGTTCGACAGTTGCCAAGCAGTTATCACTGCTGCCTGGTGGGTTAACTCCAGGACAGAGGCAGGCTGACGCGCCAGGGAAGGGCTGCCAGTCTGACAATGAAGCCACGAAGGACACAGTTCTTGAGGGCTGGTAAAAAATAAAATATTATCGAAACTGAAAATAATTTAGACTTTGCCCTAAAGAAATGTCAATTAACAATGTTAAAACATGGCAATATACAGTATTCTTAGGAAATATAATGATGTGAGACATTCTTGAGGGAAAGCCTAGAGACTATAATGAAGCCCTACATGTATCAGCAGAACAGGTACCTACTGGCCAACACCCCTCTTGTCTCCATATACAGACTGGCAAGGCAATTCAGACTTCACCACCTCTGAGTGCTTGCATACTGGTTTTATTCTTAACCATGATGTTTTCCATGGAATAGGTAAAGAGCTGTAGTTGTGCAGCATATTTGTGTGGACCTTACAGCCCTTACATGAGTCTGCTGTCCACCCTCCCTCGCACATGGAGCGATAACCCCAGTTTGCTTGCCTACAGTGAGCCTGCGCTCCCAGTGCTAGAGAAACTGGTCACAGCCCAGTTCCCATCCCTGGCCTGCCAACTGACCACCCCTGATTTGGAACGGGAGGGAGGGAGGTTGGTCTCTGAAGTCCACAGTCCCAGAGGGCCCCCTCCGAATGTACTCAACGGGCCGCTGTCATCCAGCCTGGGGAGCTGCCCTGAAGTCAGCCAGCTTAACTTGCTGGGACCAGTGGACAGGAATGTCACACTATTAGACTCAAACTGGTGTCTCCACTGGTACAAACTCCATAAAATGATTTTGACTGTCAACATTTGACTTCCAATTTAGTATCTCCTATGTAGATAATAGAAATACATCAAAAAAGAAACATGGTAGAAAGTGCAAAAATGAAAAATTCCTCTGGAACCATTTCTATTTATTGGGTGGCTGGTGGTGTTTGGTGAGTGGGCATTAGTTTAGTCCTTAGCAAAATGACAGGTGGTATATGTTTTAAGAAAGGGTTGGTTCCTCAGCTAGCTAGTGCTTGAGAATAAGCTCACTTGCATAATTTCTTTCTTGGCCACAGATTGCAGTATAAGCGGTGTTTTAAGGTGACTACTAGTAATCCTTACAGAACAAAACAAGCCACTGAAAGAAGAACACCTGCAAAAAATGGAGTGAGTTTTTGCTGTCCTGCTTCTAAGCTGTGTTCCCGTTGTGATTTTTGAGACGTTTCCCCCTCCACCAGCAGGCACGGCCATCTGCGGTGCTGCAAGGAACACCCCGGGTCACAGTGAGGCGGACAGGCAAATCTGCAGCATTTCTGTAACAGCAGAGTAAGCGGCTGAGATGTGCTGGGTATAAATATGAGAATGGCTATAAATGTTACTCATCTTGAACAAATTACAAACAAATAAAAAGAAGGAATCAATACAGTGTTTCTATATGCATAAACAGCCATCTACTTTAAAACAGTGTGCATCAGTTGGTGTGTGTATAATCAGCGTAGGTTCCCTTATTTGCTTAGGCTGTGAAAGTTTTTGTGTGCTGTTAAAGAATTCTCTTAATTTTTGCTGACTGTTCCGATGAAAAATTCACTCGACACCCCTCATTCTGGAGCCCACATGTGGGCAGTCCATCCCCGGAGATTTTTGAAAACCTGACTGCATCAGGTCCTGAACAACCCAATCAAACACTGAAGTCAGCTTACTTTGGGCAGAAGGTTGGACTACATGGTCTCTAGCAGTCCTTTCCAACTCAATTTTTCCTGTGATTCTGCAATTACAACATGATGCTGCCTGGCCATCAGATTAAACATTTAGCTTTCTGCCACAATTGGCTGAACACTGGATATGTCTGTCTTTGCAGAGTTCCTCTGGGAGGATGCCCTTGCCTTCTGGCAGGCACTGCCTCTTTTATAATGGCAGTTCTCAACCCAGGCGTGCCTGAAAGGGGGGGAGATGGACTGCAGAGCATGACTCTGGGCTGCACTCCTTCGCCGGCATACACACAGCAAGGACTTCAACTCAGATCTGAAGCTCTCATTCAGCCAACAGTAAATGAAGGGGTTGTAGCAAGTGCTGCTCATAGCAAACCAGTGAAAAGCAAAGTACAGAGCATTGCTACTGTGGATGGCCCTACAGGAGATCAACACCACGTAGCAGTTCAGGGGGAACCAGCATACTGCAAACACAATCACCACCACCATCAGCATCTTCAGCGTCATCTTCTTTTTCCGTTGATGGGCATAGTATTGCTCCATGGTGAGGTCCCCGATGGCATTTCTCAGCCAGAGCTTCTTGGCCACCATGGTATATGTGATGGAGATCACAAGCAAGGGCAAGACATACAAGAGAACAAAAGTAGTCAAGTCCAAATACTTCCAGAAAAGATCAGCAGGAGGAGGGAAGCTGGGGAGGCAGACCATTCGTATTGTTCTGTTCCTGAAGATCAAAGAGAGAAAGAACTGTCAATTCCACTACCAGCTGCACACAACACCTGGAGGACAAACATCTCAGACATTCTTACAAGTTTCAGTAAAGGTACAGAGAGCAGAAGTAATTCAGTAACATGGGCAAGTGCCACTTTCAATGGAAAATTTTGCTTTAAGTTTGACCTTTGCCCCAGTGAAATATTTTAAACACATCCCCAGGAAAAGAAAATAATAATCCATATTGACATCTGTGCTCTCTAATGATGAAGAGCACCTCTCTTCTGTGCCTGCCTCAAATTACAGGGCTGAGTCTCTGAGCCAAAATCAACTAACAAGCAAGCCTGAAAGCAATTCCATTGATTTTCATTGTCCTTTTGTGAGAAACACGCCACCTTGTCAAAGAGAAGGAGGACTTCTCTGTTTCACCATACTTTCTTTTTTTAATAACAGAGATGGAGAGATGTGTGCCTTAGAATCTGTGGGACTTCGATTAAGCTGCATATGTCATATAAAAAAACCACTGTGTAAATTTCTTACCCGATATAAAATCTTGTCAAAGTCTGATAAATGGCATGAGGCAGTGAGAAGCAGCTGGCCATAACCCAGATGATAATGATGCAAATCCCTCCTTTCACCATAGACATGCGCGGCTTGAGAGGGTGCATGATAACCTGCAGAGAACAACCAATCCTGAGGATTTACAGTGTCCTCCATTGATAAAAACGAGCTGCAAGCTTTCAAAAAAAAAAGAATACATCTTTGCTTTATCCATGTCTAGGAGCAAGCAAGCATTTCACGCTGATCACTGAGTAAGAGGCAAACAGCGTGTGTGCTTTCCAGGACAGCAAGGAATACTCAGCATGGACGTTAAGTGTGGCACAAGTTGAAAGCCAAGAGGCTGTTCTGGCTTGTACTATAGGGAATGCAAAAAGGCTCCTAATTACTACAGACAAGGTCTCCAATACAGATGGCAGCCACGGTGCTCACAGCATTTGGCATTTGGTGGACTTGCAAGACAAAGTGACAAGATGCTTGAGAACCACGGTTGAATGTAATCTTTGGCCAACATAGCACTAACAGACTTGAAGGCTGGTCTCTTTTATATTCAGAGTTTACCCTGTGCAGTACTGGCTACAGCATGGTGTAGTCCAGGTGTGTTTGCTGCTAAGGAGGACTACTTTATCTGACAACGTCTTGGTCACTCTTTCAGCCTCACGTTGCAGTTTGAAGCACTGCAGCAGCTCTGCATCCCTCCAGTGTTAGAAGGCAGAAAGGAGAGACTCATTTTACAGGTCTTTGGAGAGTATAAGGGCTGGAAAATGCAAAGAGTTGTGCAAGTATTAAGTGTTACTGCTGGCCCAGTGCCCTGAGCAGAGACACACGGTCAGTGTCATCCACCAGCTTGGCTTCAGAGATCATGATGGTTAGATACCTGTTGAGCTACGTGCACTATGGATGATTATATTAGGCAATGAAACAATAATTAAAAGAACACCTATCATGTCATCCAAATGATCTCTTGGCTGATGAAGCCTTTGGTATTTTATGTACGTCTTTTTTAGTCTCATTATAAATATCTACTTAATCGAGCTTCTACAACTCCCCTGGAGCATCTGTCTGCTCTGGTACCTCTCAGGACTAGCAATGTTTATAGAGTCGAGTGTTGATTTCTCTTTGCTCAGTAACATCTCCTTATTTCTATTTTTATCTCCTTGGGCCATACTAGCTAATTCCAGTTCTGAGTAACCTACTGCATTTAAAAACAGTATTGTGTTTGCCCTTAATGAAACAAACACTTCTTGATACCTAGCCATACTGTGCAATCAGCCCAGAATCTACTGATTAAAATGAATCATTATCAGAATGCTTTGCTTTCAGGAGCTGCCAAGAGGCAGCCAGTTGCACATAGAATGGGCAGACTACCAAACTTTTTGTGGTAAAAAAGACAGAAATGGATGATCTATACTCTGGCAGTCACTGTAATATTCTGACACCAGATGGAGCACATCCCAGATGATCAGAGTGGAATCCGTTATTGTTTTGAACTTCATCTAGCCATGTCATTTATCATGTGAAATTGCTTTTCAGTAACAACCATTTCTGTGACTCCAGCACTGCAAGAAAAATACACAGTCTGCCTGAGAGCGCACCTCGTAGGATCTGCTCTGCCAGTGCACAGCATTTATCAGCTTAAGCAAAATTACAAACTGTATTATACTTCAAGAAAACCCTTTTGTTTGCACTTATTGCTTGACCTGTAAGATTTTCCTGGTTGGTATTCGCCAAAAAAGTATCAGGGCAGGGGGTTCTCAACTTGAACTGAAGGTGCTAACACAGTTCTCACTACTTGCAGTCTTAGGCATCCCAAAATAATGGGGCAAGCCTGAAAATTGTAAGACTCTTCATAAATAAATGCTGAGAAAATGCATTGGCTTGCTGGTGTTTGAACTTCAGAATATATTTCCGCCATGCTTTCAGGGCTGTACTCCACAGAGTGGCTGAGATGGGCAGGGACCCCTGGAGATCATCTAGTCCAGCTCCCTGTGCAAAGCAGGGCCAGCTAGAGCAGGCTGCCCAGGACTGTTTCTGGTTGGGGTTTGAATATCTCCAAGGACAGAGACTCCACAACCTCTCTGGGCAGCCTGTTCCAGTGTTTGACCACCTTCGCTGTAAAAAAATGTGGGTTTTTTGTCCACTGCCATGAAAGCTAGAGTTCTCCCTTCCATTCCTTGATTCCCAAGACAATACAGGTTTCCAGGTACTGGGATTTGAAGGGGGAAAACCTATGTATTTAGCACCTTATTTTCTAGCAAACACAGGGGTGATGTATACTGCATACCTGATGCCGATCCAGAGCAATGGCAGCAAGGGTCAGCACAGACACATGAACGGAGCAGTATTGAACAAACCGGCTTATGTGACACATCAGCTTTCCAAAAACCCAGGTACTGCTTACAAACCGCACCTGAAGAACAGGCAAAATTGGATTAAAACAGTGTGCATTATCTGAAGAGTAGCAAATAGGCTTCCCCGGAGTATGGTAAGGAAGAAATGCTTTAATATAGTTTCCTTATGCTTTGTAGATGCATTATACTCAGTTTTTCTGAGGAAACAGTGACTATGCAAGAGGCTTTGAAACAGAGGTGAGATTTATTACACTGCACAAACAAATCCACCTGAGTAGTGCTCTGTATATGTGTGTTTGGGTGTGCATGTGTACATGTAACATGGTCCTTCTGGAAAAGGTAAAGAAATCTTAGCTCAACTCCTTGATGAGGCTCTGTAGGGAAAAACAGTAGCTTGCCTCCTTAAAAACAGTTGCGCCTCTGCCATTGTTAAAACATTTGAGTTTATAGATGCTGAAAGTTGCATGGGTCCAAAACTTAGTGAGATAAATTAATGGAAGAAAAAATCATTGAGGGCATTGAAATAGTGAGATAACACCTCTGAGTTAGGGACTGCCTGTCTGTGGCGCATCCCTGCCTACCTGCCCTGTGGGGTCTGCGGCTACCAGCCATGCTCAGAAACAGGACATGGAGCTGGGTGGCAGGGTCTAGCTTGTACGCTGGTCTCCCAGCCCGACTCTTCTCTTGTCATGTTGTGTGAGATTCATCAACAGCAATTTCAGAGGTGTCAATTAAGTTACACAGAGAGGAAAATTTTACCCCCCAGTTGAAAAAGCAACTCACACTTCACAAGCTGGGTTGCCTTCCTCATTGATTTGACTTCTGCAGGTACAGGAGCTGTCTCCACCTGGGCATGAAATCCAGCCGCTCTTGGGGAGGGAGGCAGGGGGAGTTTAAAGCCTCCCTGAGACTGCAGTGGCAGGAGCAGCATGGCATTTCTTATGAGTTCCCAGAGAGGTGTTACTTATTGTGGCTTTTCTGCAGAAGAGATTATTCCAAATAACAGTTGTTGTCTCACTCCCTTTGTTATTCCTGGCTGCGCAATATTTATTCCACATTAATGTAACTCACTCTGGAAGCAGATTAAGCTAATTTGAATTAAAGCACATTTACTACAAAACATCCATCCATACAGAAAATTAGTCAAGACTAGCTAATCTCTTTTCAATTAATTTAATAATTTCCCCATAGAGACAACTCTAGTAGTAATGACTCTGTCACTGAAACTGTAGCAATTTGCTGTTTCTTTGAAGTTGATCTAAAGCTGTTTCCTAAGAGAGATTACAGTTATTTAGTTACTTGTACCTAATGTGTGAGTGCTGCTGTGCAAACACACAAGAGGGCACTATCCTTTCCCTGAAAAAATAGATAGAAAAAAATCCCTGAAAAAGGCATTAAGGGATGCAAATCCCATCAGAGCAAGGCAGAGAAATCCCACCAAAGAAACAGGATCAATTTAAGAAAAGGTGAATTCAAACTGATAATTTGGGAACTGCTTTTGGAAGGCAGAAGAACACTACGGACAGTGCACGGCTGCAGCTCGTCCAGGAGGCAAAAGGAGAGGGGGGAGAACCAAAAAGAAACTCTGTGTATTAGCCTGTTACTGGCCCATTCAATACACGTATACACAGCTCTGACAGGCACACAGACACCAACAAAACACAGACAAGCCGGACGCTCACCAGTGTGAACGGGGTGTTCAAAATGGTGATCATCACATCGGCAACGGCCAGGTTGACGATGAAGAGGCTGGTGGCGGAGTGCATCCTTTTGTTCTTGATCACCACGTGGCACACCAGGATGTTGCCGAAGAGCGAGATGCAGATGATCACAGAGTAGGCTACTATAAGCAGTGCCTTCACCGTCCGGCTCTGGGACTCGCCCTCATACTTGGTCCCACTGTCAAAGTCCCCCAGGTCCTCCAGGTCCAAATCACTGTGGAAGAAGGATTGGTTAGGGAAGCCATACAGTGAAGAGAAGTTGGTCGTGTTGTGATTCTCCGCCCTCCAGAAGGGCTTGGAGATGTACTGCAAAGGGAACCACATGTGCCTGCTCATGGCTCGGGAAGCAAGGCTCCAGCGCTGCCCATGTCCCCGGGCAGGCTGCGTGTTCCTCTGCCCTCCTTCCTGGCAGCTCAGGTGCTAAAGTCAGTAGTTGCAGGAGGAAACACACACGCTTGCATTTTAAAAATCTGCCCCGTGGTTGCAAACTACATAAAAGAGTTGATAAATGGGTCCTTCTTCCTCTGCTGATTACACGTGAGCTTTGCTCCAGGGACTCTCCAGCTGCTGTTCTTTTCCAGTCCCATATGTCCTGTATACAGATGCTGAAATATGAGAGATCCCCAAACACTTTCTCTCTGCACCTAGGAGGAAATCCTAGTGAATATTTCCTTTTGGGCACTGTTCTGCTTCTCTCCCACAACTTCTCCTTGGAAATCTGCTTTATTGGTTTTCCACATAGTCCTTCATCCGTCAGGTCTCTGTTTCCCAAGAGTTTTCAGAGCTTGTCAGAATCAAAAAAGCAAGGGCAGCCTTTCCCTTTTCTTTTAATCTCCAAAGAATCTCCGAGCTACACACTGAAACAGCTTTGCTCAGAGACTGAGTGGTCCCTGCTTTCCCCGTGATATATACAGCCTGCTAGATGACACACCGCACATGAAATAGCCAATAGTGTATCTCTTCCTAGTTTATCCTGAGGTGTATTGCAACTCCACACATAGACGATGGGAGAGTCTGACATGTGCAGATCTAGCAGAGCAGCAAAACACAGAGAGAGTGGATGTGCCCTGATCTTCCCTGTCTCCTCTCTCCTCCTCCTTTCTGGGTACCCAGAACAACAGCTATGTGGGGTGAAGCATCTTTATTAATTTGCAGCATCTTTCTTTCTCTCCGTTCCAGAATTTTAGTAGACAGAGAACATCCAAAGGATTTCTGCCTCCAGAGAGGTCCCAGCTTTGTGTCTGGCACTGTCCTCTTCCTGCTCTCGCATGGTGCAGAGGACAGTGTAAAAAGTGAAATGCAACCTGAAAATGAGAACAGAAGTTACAGGGTGCTGCTGGGTGTCCAGGGAGACTCTTGCTGCAGCTCAGCCCTCTGTGCACTGAGCCAGGAGGTCGGGGAAAGCAGAAGCAAACAGCAGCAACATGGGTGGAAATCCCTTCTCTTCTCCTTCCCCTCCTTTGCAGACACAGTCATCTGCAGAGCAGCCTCAGGCTCCAAGCTCAGAAACTCAGATGCAAAGAGCCTTTCTGTGCTGCCCTCCTGCAATTAGCCCCCCCCCAGCACCCAGAGGTGGGGGCAGACTGGCAGCACAGGGCTGCTGGGTGGGCAGAAGGGGCTGAGCGGGGAGGAGGTAGGTTTTCATACAGGATTGGAGACAAAAGTCAACTGCTTCTCATTTTTGACAGACTTGGCATCCCAGCATTCATTTGGCAACACAGAATGTCTTTTGCCATAAGTGTTTTTGTCATATGTGTCTTCAGAGATGTCACTAGGCTTCTCCACCCTTCCTCAGCATCCCCAGACCCCTTTTTTCTTCTGCCCCACAGCCGGCCCATACCTGCACCCTGCCCAGGGGCTGAGCCAGGCGTGCCGTTGGTCAGGGCATGAACTGGCAAGAAGGCAGTTTCATCCTTTTCTTCATAGTTCCTGATGTGTAAGGATACTAATCAACTCAGCCAGGATTTTATTTAGAGGATGGTAAATCACGGATACATCGCTTACAGCTGTAAAGGTGGAGGGCTGTGGCACGCATGAGATCAGAAGCAGGGCTCTCGCTACTAAAGGAGAAATGGCAACCATTTCCCTGCATGCGTCTTCTGGAGACACAGGCTGTCAGAAATTGCTGCTGATGGCGCGGTGGTGAATGACACCATGTGTATATATATATATATACACCATTTCCCTGCATGCGTCTTCTGGAGACACAGGCTGTCAGAAATTGCTGCTGATGGCGCGGTGGTGAATGACACCATGTGTATATATGTATATATATACACACACACGCCCTGTCTGACACACGTGGCAGGCGGGTGCCTGTGCCGCAGACACAGCCGGGGCAGCCGGCTGCACTCGCTGCAGCCCCGGCGTGGCTGGGAACCTGCACTGACCGGCTCTGGGGTGGGCGAGCACCCGTGGGCATCTCCACAGTGGCATTACAGAGGCTATGGAAACACACAGGGCTTCATCCTCAAGCTCCTTCGCTGTGTGGTTATGACGTGCTTATTTGCCAGTGTTCCCTTTCATTTCTTTGTCATGTACTAGAAGGACGACCTGGCAGAACAGCATTTAGATGCACATGCATAAACCTGATCGTTGTGCCAAAGGCATGCTATTCTCATACTACAGTATTCTTTGCAGAACTGATGTATTCTGTCAAAGGTTCAAACACTTAAGCAATCACATGCTGTTTTGCTGCAGTTATTATCCACTTACAAACATTCTGAGCAGCTTCTAGCAGACTTCAGTGTTCATCATGCATCATAACGTTTGTGCTGGCTCCTCTAAGTCAAACAGAGAAAGCAAGGGAGAAATATACTTTTTCAAACACATGCATTTGAATTGTGCAGTGTCAACCTTTGTTTCTATAGAAGATTTTTGGCTTTCTCACTTTGACATTACTTGAGTCAAAAATCTTTGGAAATTTTCATTTTCATGAGATTATTTAGCATATTTATTTTTGGTGCTTTTTTGTGTCAAAAAGAAATGTCAAAATGCTGAAATTTCAACTGAGGTGAAGATTCATTTTCTGAATAGGTCGAATGTAGACTAAGTGTTGATGAGGGCCAAAGAAATCAGAGCCGTACTATAAAAATTCAGATCCTTGTTTGGTCAGTAGTCTAGCAAATCTAAATACCAAAGAATCAAAGCACTTACATTAAAAAAATAAAATAGATACATTTGACTGGAGTTTGACAGGTAAAATAAGGAAAGGTCTGAACTTCTCAGTTAAAATTTTCCAACACTATCACCAGATGCTAGTCACGCGACTCATGTTGTCAGCATATGTAATCTGACTCAATTCCTGTCTCTGATTTTTTAATCTGCCTGGGAGTTGACATGTGCATTTTTTAAATATAAACTCTCATCTCAGCAGTGCAGCTAACCGGTCTGTTAGGAGAGTAGCTGGGTCTGGATCTGTAAGCTCTTAGGGATTTCATCCCACTTGGGAACATTAAAACACCAGATTATGAACATTGTCACAGGTCATTGCTACGGTTCATTTTTAGATGATGTTTCGCTTGCTCTTCACCTTTCTCGCTCAGTGAAGTCTCTGATGACCAGTAACACAGGACAGCATCATCTTTCGGACAAAAGCACGGACTGCATTGCCTTTGCTCAGGGAAGCCAAGTTGGCTGTTAGGGATGAGTCACTGGACTTCATGGGCTCATGGTATCTTCCCAGTACTTGCCTGCAGGGACTTTTTCCTGTCTGACAAAGATAAGTCAGATAATTCAGCAGTCAGTTGCATTGTACAGTATGTAAAAGTGTCCAGGGACAAGGCTGCTCACTCTTGCACCTTAATTTAAGCTAATTTTAAAGAAATGGCTTCTAAAGACATGATTCATCTTCGTTACTGGACAGTACTTAACGATGAGCCAAATCATGATAGTAACGGAGCCTGTCTCCCCAGGCTGTTACACCACAGTCTTAGTAGGTATACGTATTAAAATGCTTGTCCCTGCCTGCTCCCATGAAGATGTAAAGAAAATGCTTTCATTACTGGAGTATTGAGCTTGCAAAGCCGAATAAAATTGTCCCTCCAGGTCCCTGCAGATTACTATATTTCATATTTATGAGGTATGTAAAGACCTCATAAGAGGGCATAAGAGAAATACTGAGAATACAAGGCCATTACATTAAACATTTTCCTCATGCAGAAGTTCCCATCACACTCCAAAGGTGCATTTTTCAGCTTCTTGTCTTTGTCTCTGTCCGTCCTTCTCCGAGCTCCATTGCTGGTGCCGAGCACGGGCCTTCCGCACCGGCGGTGAAAGGTCATGAGAGCAGCTCGAGAAAAAGCTGCTGCTCAAAGCTGCTCCCACTTTTGAGCCATTTCTGTTTCAGAACACGCAATGGAGATCCACAGAGCAACTCGGAGAAACTGGCCGTGCCTCCAAGAGCATCCTCTGTCCTCCCAGGCAAGGGTCCTCACGGGACCATGCCGCAGAGAGGAGGGTGCGCACAAATTATGGCAAAATGTAAAACAAGGTCTTCTGGTCCAATAATGAGATTTCTGGCTTGAAAAAGAAAATGTCTCTGCTCTGCTGTTCAGAGTTGAAAGCAGCTGCAATAGACGGCAAGTTTCAGTGCTTGAGCCTTGTCCAGAGGAAAATTCAACAGCTAAAATTCCCAAGTCTAGATGAGGAAAAATTCATTCAATGTGCCTGTTGCATCAGGCAGCTTTCTGAAAGATTCCTGTTCCCTAGAGAAGCTAATAGTTTACACTTTTCTCTTTTAAATACAGGTTTGATAAATAACAGAAACAATGAGAGCTATATATCAACCCCCAGATTCTTTTCTTTCACTCAAAAGGTGTGTTATAAATAAGAGTTTGGACAGTCCTTGAAAACCATGATCTGGGAACTTTTTCTTTTTTTATATTTGCTTTAATGTGCTGAGGACACTGTATTCCTCTTCATTTGCAGTGACTAGTACTGCTTTTGTGACTCAGAAAATGTGGGATGAACAGGCACAGAAATCTTGCAGGACATTTCATAGACTTGATAATAAGACTTAACAAATAAACAATGTTTAGCGATAATGGAGCGAATACCCCAGTAATGAATTAAATAAATCAACTCTGTAATTCAGACAGATGCTAACAATGCAAAATCACAAAGATGTTTAACTTAGGGGCTGTTTACTGTGCAGAACAGCTTAATGTCATGGCAATAGTAAAGCCTACAGTAGACTCTGTCTGAACACAGGGAAAGGCAGGTGAGCTTTGGCATGTCCAGACCTGCCGAGCAGTGGCATCCCGCTGTAGTGCCCGGTGCGAGGAGGGCCAGGAGGGACCGCATCCTGCCAAGAGCCAGCACCATGCCTCGCCTGTGCCAACACGCACCCAGACCAGCCCCACTGGCATTGCTGCAACTGCAACCGCAGGTGGAAGCAATACTCCAAACTGTATTTACTTTAAAAGGCGTTCAGAGTCCTTTTACACCATGAGGGTGTTCTGGGGTGTAAGGACACCGAGTGCTTTGGGGAACATTTTTCTGTGCAAGTACACCAAGGTTTGGCTTCTGCGGAGGAAAAGATCTGCTCAGCCCGCAGCGCTTGGCAACACGAGTTTTATCTGTGTGTTCCTTCATCCCCACTAACATATTCACCATGGGCTTTCTCTTGCATTCCCCTCTCAATATGTGAGAGCCATTGCAGATATAATCCAGCTTTTACAAAATGTTTTAATTTACTGAGAGCAGACTTTTAGGTAAAATCATAAAATTTGCCACTCTGAAATAATAAAAGCTGCTAACATTTAAATTAGAAACATTCCCTGGCAATTCCTTCTATATCTGCCTGATGGCAATAAATTGATGGGTGTGTTTGGTGCTGTTGTGGTTAACCCGGCCAGGCAGCTAAACACCACGCAGCCGTTTGCTCACTCCCCGCCCCCGCCCCGCCCAGTGGGATGGGGGAGAGAATCGGGGAAAAAAAAAAG
>NW_008796193.1:401042-446530 GCF_000699145.1 Aptenodytes forsteri | reverse complement strand
CCCCCGGCCAACTCCCCCCAGTTTATGTACTGAGCATGACGTCCCATGGTATGCAATGTCCCTCTGGCCAGTTTGGGTCAGCTGTCCTGGCTGTGCCCCCTCCCAGCTTCTTGTGCACCTCCAGCCTTCTCAGTCAGTAGAGCATGGGAAGCTGAGAAGTGCTTGACTAGTGTAAGCACTGCTCAGCAACAACTAAAACATCGGTGCATTATCAACATTGTTCTCACCCTAAATCCAAAACACAGCACTGTACCGGCTACTGGGAAGAAAATTAACTCCATTCCAGCCGAAACCAGGGCAGGTGCAGATAAGGTTTATTTAGGGAGTCCAGTAAGTCCGCAGTTTGATCTTTGCATTGTGAACACTTACATGATTCAGTGCAGCCCAAAAATGGGAGCCCTTTCTGCTAAGTGCAGCACCCCATATCACTTGTCAAAGTGATTAAATTCAGACCCAAACAGGATCCCTGCAGGTGTGACCTGCAAATGATTACACATCCTACTTGACATCTGCCAATCTGTCTCAGCATCCAATTAATGCCACGTTTAATGATGTGGACGCTGAACTAAAGCTCTTCAATCATCTAGCATCGGCCAAGGGAGCTGCTGGCAATGTCTCTGGCTTTCAGGACTACAGACAGGCAGTCTGGAGCTGGGGGCTGTGGAGAAGGTGGGCTCTGACCTGCGGAGCCGCATCCTCTCCAGGCGGAGTAACGCTGCTCCAGAGAAGGGCAGCCTAATAAGCAGTGTCAGAAAATCTGGTGGAGAGGTGCTGTCGAGAAGGGAAAGGGTACTAACTACGGAGAAGAATGGAGAGGGTTGAGCTTCAGGGCTGCTGTTGCCTGTGGTAACATACTATTACCGACTGCCAGTGTTACACCGAGCACCATCAAGGACCTGCTAAGAATCAAATAAGTGTCGTGGGTGAACAATTTTTGTTCTCCGACATCAGCAATCTGCAGTAAAGAATAGTGGCTTTTGGCAGGCAACCGCTTACAGTATTTCTGCTTTGTTTCAGGTTCTTTCAACCCCACTCTCAGAGTGAAAGGTATGTTTTAGTCATTGTTTTTACTAATTCTCCCGTAAATATGCTGAAATAAATGGCTACAGTTCTGTCCTCCAACTTTCCTTTTCATGCTCCAGCGCTCAGGGTCACTCTGCTGCCTTCAGCATGACCCGAAGTTCATATGCAGGGACAGTCCATCAGTATTGGCCTACGACTCAAAGTTGGGATGTCTGCAAAACTGAGGAAAATTACTTAAGACAGTTGAGCCCTTTGGGCCTTTACTTCTGAGGGAGCTTATAGGAGGTAAAGCCCTGTATCTCTCCCAGTAACCTACTCTTCCTACTATGGGATTCTTTAACAGGAGAAGGCAAATGCTAGCTCCGCATATGAGTGCACAAACTTCTTTCCTGAAATCCTTACACCCATTTACTCCCTCCGGGAGACACAGCAGACCACTTGGGAAAAAGACCCTCCAAGGTGGGGACTTACTGCAGAACACCCTTATCCAGGAGCTTGCGCAGAGTCACCGCAAATCTGCTGCAAAACTTTCTTCCCAGCTAATAAGGCTGACGGGGAGATGGATGAATTTCTTTGCACTACCTTTAAATGCATATGAAATTGCCAGTTCCTTCTATTGTCAGGCTTGTCGATGGTTTTAGATGGGGAAGAGTCCATTATTAAGAGAACACATGATATGGAATGAGCTCCGAAAGGCAAACCCTTTTCCAGCCAGTTATCTTGAATTGAAACGGGATTCTGCTTCTGCGAACAACTAGCCGAGCTGATCCAGGCGTTACGTCCTCACTTACACCCTGCTGAACATGCTCAGGCTGAGCTCCCAGAAACGGTAAAGCGCTCCTTTCTTATTCATTTGCATCTGCTCTCCCACCAGGTTTTGCCTCCACATTGCTGAGAATTGCAATGCGTCATGCTCCGAATGCTCATAATTGTGCCCAAGGGCCAATTCAACCTACAAGTCCTGCGTGTCACCTGGAGAGATCATCATTTTCCCTTTGGTCCAAATCGGAGATGTGATGCAGGCTGCCAGCTCTGCTGGGAGCACAGATGGTGGCTTCAGCACGGGCGGTTTGCTTGGCATTTGGGGTGGGCTGGGGGCAGGCGGCCGCCCTTGCTCAGCCGGCACCGCAGCGGTGCTGCCGCTGCACCAGCACCTGCAGCCCTTCTGCTAGAGCAAGGCTGGGCTTTGGTGACAGCAGTTTATACCTGCTTACTTCTGTGGAGAAGTGGCATCAGTAAACAAAGAGAGGGAGTGGGTGGAGCACATTTATTTAGTCATGCCAAAGTAAACATCACTAATTACTTTCAGCTCCTCCTTGAACTACTGTGATTTCTTTTCAGTGGAAGGGATTGCCTTGAGGTAAACAGACACTGTAGAGTTTTAGTGTCTTTTTTTCACAGAGAAAAAAAATTCCTCTTTGTGGGGAAAAATGTGAAAGAAAGGTACTGGGTACAGACTGTCCATCTGCCAAGGTACTTAATTAAATCTCCCTGAAATAGTACTTGAGCTTTTATTCTCACAGCTTTCCTGGGAAGTAGCGAAATATGATTCCCATTTTGCAGACAGATGGCAGGGACAGATGATCAGACGACCTGTGTGGGATTACCCAGGACACCGATGCTTGAGTTAGGAGCTGAAAATGACTTCTTTGGATACGCTGGACCAGCCTTTCTGTAGTGAATACTGACATATAAGCATCCTGTAAAAATATCCACAGTGAACTGATGGCATGCTGAGGAACTACATGACCTTGTGATCCAAATGCTGTATTATCATGGACCAGATTTTGCAAACATAACTAAAAGGACCCATGCACAGCACCCCATATGTTTATCCTGAAACACCTAAAATACCCAGTTCTGTGGCCTGGAACCCGTGCAAATCTTTCTAATATTGTGTGCTAAGAGACATTTGAGTATGTTTGCTACTTTCTTTTGCAACAGCAATTTAATTCAGCACAACCTTTTGTCATTTAAGAGGAGCGTGACCCTTTGCCACCCAGAGCCTCTCTGCGAGCAGATTCCCTGCAGGCCGTCGGAGCTGGACCATCCTCAGAGGGGCCGAGGGAGGCTGAACCCATCAGCCACCACCGTTCATCTCAGTCACTTGCAGCCTTCCTCATCTCAGCAGGACTATTTGTGAAAGCAAAAGTCTCGCCATTGAATTTCTTCTCAGAGGAGTTTAGGTTTGTTCATACCAGCTCACTTATTCAGGGACCTTTGGGGAAGGGGATGTGTATAAGTTATTTTATACACATTATTATATATATTTTTAAGTCACATTTTATTGCCAAATAAGCGCTTTTGCGCTAGATATGCAGCACCATTTCTGAGAGGGGACTCAGCTCCGAAGGACCCCCTTTTGCTCCTTTCCTAGAGAGCAGTCTTGGTTAGATGTGTCCCCCTTGCCGGCAGAGGAGAGAACTTCCCAAATCAAGAGTGGGAGTCAGCTCTGGCCAACCACTTTTATAAAGCTTGGTACAAATGTACCTGACAGGTTTTCCGTGACTTCTCTAATGTAGCTGCAATTTTTTTTAATTCAGTGTGCCAGACACAGAGCAGAGATCAGCTGTAGTACATATAGGTCACCCACAGCAAAATGCTCAAGTGGATTATAGGCACATAATTCTAAGCAGTGAGAAAGTACAAAATTATATTCTAAAATTTCATGTTATTTCCCATTTCCTGTGACTATCAAACGGCTGTAAAGTAAAAACAAGGTAAAGTAATCTAGGGACACACTATCAGTTCAGGACATGAAATCTGACATATGCTAATCCTGAAGATTTGCTCTTGACAAGGAAGACTTGATTGATATAGCGGAGACAAGACATACAGAGGAGGCAATCATCCACAACGCGGCAGCTGCTGATCATAGTCCATCAGGAAGTGAAAACGAACACTGCCAGGTTCAGGTAATGTTGTGTTTTTTTCTCTTTGCAGAGGATTCAATACCAGGAGAAAAAGCCAGACAGACTGTTCTGGAGCCAAGTCCCATTGACAGAGGTAGGCGAGTTGCTGTAGAAGCTTCTGTCATGCCTTTTTTTTCTTTAATTTGAAGAAAACCCCTCTGGGAGGATGGGAAGATGCACTAGGCTAAAAACTGCTCTGAAGTTTCTGAAAAATAACCAAAAAAAACCCTTACTCTGATTTTACTAGCAGCTACAAATGTGCAAATGAGAACCGAGAGCCCTGTTCCTTTAGTAAGTGATATGGAAGACAAAATATTATTTGAAAGGAAAAGTGAAATAAGAAGCCTTGAAATGCTTTGAAAGACTCCCTGGAGGCAGGGATGACGTGAGCCTTGAAATACACAGTTGCAAAACCCCTCCTTGAAAACAGCTTTCTTTTTCAGAAAGTGACCGGAGAATGGGTGGTGTTCTGCAGGTTGTATTTGTGTTCTGAAAATGCTGTTTTTTCACTGAAAATCTGAATGAAAGCCAGCACATAAATGTAATCAATGCCAATCTGAAATTTTAGCTATGGACAATAAGTTTTACCCCATTCAATTAAAAAAAAATTAAAAAAAATCTTTTTTTCCTTAGGAAGCCAATATTTCTCTACAAAACCAAAATTTTCAACTTCAGTCTCTCAAGCCAGACTACGGTTACTGAGCATGGCTTCTGCCAACTCACGAGGGTCCTGCTACAGAGCCAGAGGAGGCAAACAACTTCGGAGGACACAGCCCTGTGCAGGGAACACGTCTTTCAGGGAGGAAAGTCACGGTAGAACAGCAAGAAGCGGAAAACTGCCTCGTCTCAGGTTTGTGGAAGTTAGCTCTGGAAGAAGCTCACTCTGAGATAGCATTCCTTACCTTCACCTGATCAGCGCTCATCTACTATACAGCATCCTTCTACATCTCTTCTAGCCCAGGAGTCTCCCACTGGGATTCTTTTGTCCTTATAATATTCATGGTCTCTTTCAATGACTCTTACTCATTCTGGGATTTTTTTTTTTATTCAAATATCTCAGTGTTTCATGGGCTAAGTTTTTGAAACGCTGATGATTATTCCAGCTTGGATTAGTTTGCATTCATATTACAAAAAACATTTCTTGCATTCAGTCCCTTCTCTCTTTTCAGCTGCACTTTGTTCAATTCTGCTCCAAGAAAAACAGAATTAGCCAATGCTTTATTTTCTCTCCTTAACATTATTGCCACATCCCCAGCTGCACTCACTAAAATTCCCGGCTTTCAAGAAAAAAAAATAATCTACATCTACTATTTCCTTTAAGGGCTAGATGCTGTGTTCACTTTCCCAAATGATCTATGAGCCCCCACATCTCATTTCAACATCCAAAAATTCATGGGTAGAGACACCACGCACTCCAGAAGGCAAACGTCGCTCTTTTGCAAACTGACATACGGAGATGAGGGCATCATCGGCAGGAAGAGCCCTTTCCCGAGAGCCGTCTCCGACTCTCCGTGCTCCAAATGGCTTGTTGGCAAGCTGCAAGCTTTATGTCAGTGTTTTTTACTTTGGTGCTCAAAAACTGAGCACCAAAAGAAGGGCCTGTTAGCTGGAGAAAAATTTGGCAGAATGTTTTCAAAAGCGCCCTTCTGCCTGCCCCTGCAATGGAGAGCACGGGCACTGCCGGGGCGGGGGGGCAGCTGGTTTTAAGGGGTTGTTAACCATCTCCCAGCTAAATTTTACCACCTGCCACCCTGCGCCTGGGCATCTCTTTATGGAGATGTAAACCAATTGCAGGAATCAAAATAAGACCCATGGCTTCACTTCTGCACCTGATGAAAGGTTTATGGTTTTTAACAACCCATTTCTCACATGAATCCATTTCAGAGTGCAGCCCAACCACAGCTGCATCAGTCACACAAAAAAAGACGTTACTATGGTACAAGAATGATCTGAAACCTCCCAAAATTGCTTTGTTATGTAAAATTACACAGCTGCTACCTTCTCTCTACAATATCCTAGCTTCCTCTTCTTTGCCTCTGGGATTCTGCTGCCTCTTTTTCCTCATTTGGGGTGGGGGGTGTAGGGGGAGGAAGCCAGGTGGATCGCTTTAGCAGTTAGCTCAGAGAAACTGAGAGAGTTAGGAAAAGCTAAAATGCAGAGCCTAAAACGCATTTACTTGTTTTTGGCTTTCGGTAGTATGCCAGGGTGTGTTTTCAGAGCAGTTCTCCCTGGGTGAGAGCAGGGAGGAGGCATTTCCCTCACATCTCGGGGGACAGGAGCTGGCAGCCCCCTGCCCCACAGCACAGGGCTTGTCCCACAGCTCCCACCAGGCAGTTCCCATCCCAAATCATCTGGGCTTCCCTGGAGCGATACCCCTGCCCGGGAGCTGCTGTGGGCTCCTTGCACTGTGTAGGAAAGCACAGGTGGCAGCAAGCATTTGCCTTAAGGGACTCCAGGTGAAACTTGGATTTGAAAGAAAATTGGGGAAAAAAGAAGCAGAGTGTGTATCCAGGAGATGATGTTTGATTTAGCTAGTCCTAAAGATCAACAGATGTTAGAAAAACCACAAAAGCATCCCAAAGTGTAATTTTTCCTTTTCAGTCTCGGGTTTCTCTTCTCAGTCTGTCTCCTGCCATAGAGGTCTGGTGCGTGGCACCAGGACACAGGGCTGTGGCACTGTCCCCTGACCTGGGACAGCCCTGGTGGCACACACCCCCCAGGCCCTGCCTGCAGGGGAAAGGGAAGGCCAAAGCCAGAGTTAGCTCAAAACTGACAGAGTGGATTTTCAAGGGTAGTGACTGAGCTAAGGCAGTTCTTAAAAATAGGAATATTTTCAAAGCATGCAGAAAGCAGTGAAGTCTTTCACCTGGGAGTCCCAAGCTTTGGTTCTGAATTGGTTTCACGTAGGTGACCTCCAGGAGCTTCCCTTCAGACAGACATTTTCTCAGCTGCAGTCCCTGCTCTTCAATGGGCAAGTTATTCCAGCAGCCCTCCTCACTCCCTCATCCTCAGAGCCAGCTCACACAGGCGGGACAAACCAAACCCCACGCTGCCGGCATCTTCTCCCCAGAGGAGGGGGCAGCTTGTGCCAAGGGGGAGGCCAGGGTCCGAGACCCCCCACCAGCAGCTCTGTCACTGGGGGAGCAGCAGGAGAGAAGTGACTCACAGCTCATTAGCAGTGTCAATTCCAATTAACTGGGCTGTGATGATTTCATTACTGTTTTCAATAATCTTGATTAAATGCTAAGTGATAACTTAATAAGTACATTGGGATAAATTAGCCTCTATCTGTTTATCTCTAATTACTTTAAGGTGGAGCCTGAAGTTCTGAACAGTGGTCCCCTCTTTCCTACCAAAGGCAGGAGATGCTTCAGTGCTGCCCTGAATAGGGGCAGAAGGGCTGGTTAAGCAGTGACTCGTGCTGTAGGAGGAACTTCAGAGGCAGACTAACGTTCACAACCAGCCTTGAATACATTTTTCTTGCCCCCAGGTGAGAGCAGAAATGCCATCGGCAGGACACCAAGCAGGGAGAGCAGTGCACAGATCTAGAAGTGACGCCTGTGGCAGCTCCTCCACCTTCACCCCTGAGGAGCAGCCATGTCCTGGTCTGTGCGGTCAGTGGCTCTGCTCCTACCAGCACGCCTTTCCCGCAGACGTGGGGCCCGATGGCCAAACCGAACACCAGCTGTTCGGCTGCAGGCAGAGTTGCTGCAGGAGAAGCAAGGCTGGAGCGTTGACACTGCAGACATGCGCCCCTGCTAGCTGAAATGGAGGAACAGCTCTATTTTCAAAGTAATTTGATGTGGTGACTAGGCACAGGCATGATTACAGGGTGACCACAGGGTGTGTTTATAAAAATTACTGCATAAAAGCATTTTCAAGTGAAGAGTGTGAATGGTTGGGCCTGATCCGGCTCTCCGTTGTGCTGGTTCCACGTTGGTGAAAGCCTTCCCTCAGTCTCACCCCGTGGGGTATTTCTGCCAGCCCACCACACGCTTGGGAGATTATCCCTTTTCCAAAGAGCTACGTGGAGGTTTTCTTCTAGATAACAGGCTGGTATGTTGCCAACAGCTTTAAACTAGGTAACACTTTTGTCAAAACAAATTCTACTTGTGCTTGTCTCTTTGCCCACAGGTGAGTGCATTTTTTCCCCGCACAGTGGTGCTGGGTTTAATGGCACGGAACCCTGAGCAGTCGGACTCGCGGTTGCGATTTGCTGGACCCCACGGATGGCCTGCACCACAGGAGGGGGATCCAGGCGGGGCTGCTGCAGCAGCCTGGAGCCAGGTAGCCCGTTAAGCATGGGAGATGTCAGCACAGAGACGAGCCCTCTCCCCCCGGTCTGCTCTCCAGGCACACTGCCCACAGAAAGCAGAAGTGGCGTTACCTTCACGGCACAACCAAGCTACACCAGGGGTCTCGATTTGGGGCCAGAAGCCTGTGGGGACACAAGGAGGAGCCCGAAGTGTGTGTAGGAGGAGGAGCGGGCACTCCAGAGCGAGCCAGTGCCTGGGGCGTTTAGCTGTGCCTGCTGTAATGCACCGAGCCTTGTGCCCACTGCCTGCCCCGGGCCAGCTCTGAGCATCCAGGGGAGCTCGGGACACCCCAGGCTGAATTCTCCACCCACTGCGTTCAATGGGCTGTAGGCACCAAAATGCTTTCAAGGAATGGAGCTTACTTGACCCATCCTGTAGCACAGGAGAAGCCTGACCACAAAATCAGTGCCCTGTCTCCATGCTGCTACTCCCAAGCATCACCCCCACCTCCAGCACTGCTCTGCCTTTGGGTCAGCGATAGCACCAGGCAGGTCTGTATCTGCCAGTCACTTCTGCAGTCCCTCCACCATCACCTCCATCTATCTCAAACTTTTCCCCAGTAAATCACTTTTCCCTTTAAAACCTTTCTTGAAACTCTTTTTTAATTCCAAGTAACTTGTATTTTAAAGATCTTGGCGATACTGTAAATTACTAGTGATCAGCAGAGTAGAAATTATTTGGTCTTCTTTTTCTCCCCAGCATGCAAGTATTCCAGAAGAGTTACCTGGGAGTGAGTGAAAGAGTAACAGGTAGGCATCTGCGCTTATCTATTTCTCTGCAACATGATCTACAAGAGTGAGTGCAAAAAAAAAAATTCGAAGACGCTCCTTTGTACCTTGTCCAGCTAAAATAAGTAAGGGACAAGAAGAACATTTTCATGTTGTGTTCCCTATGAATCAGAAGGAAGACAGCTCAGCAAGACCCATTAGCAAGCTCTGAGCTATTCGCTGTCCTGGAAGTAACTAATGTAATTATAAAGGCAAAAATGTTCTGAAAGATAGATAAACCCATTCTTTTTCTTTATTGGGCTGTTTTAAAATATGAAGGGTTGCGTCACTGAAAACAGGAGTCCATTGGTGCAGGGAAGCACATGTTAGGGAAAGAAAAAAGTGACTGAGTCAAACTATCCTAAAGGTTTTGCTTTATGATGCAGCCTGACAAGACCTAATATGCCTCCAGAAAACATTTTCTAAGATAGTATCATTCATTTCTTTAATACTGGTGAATTTCAAACAGGAATGATGCCACTGGGGCTGCAGTCATCATTATAACTGATTTCCTACAAAGACTACAATTGTGTCTAGGAATTTAGGAGGCTTTCAGCTTGGAAGAAATGCTTGAAAGGAGGGAACTGCAGAAGAAAAAGAAATAAAATTTGAGATTGTATTACCTCTTTCCTAAGTCAGAATTTGAAAAGAAATACAAAAATCTGTGGGAGGTTTCCAACACAGACTACAACTTCCTGCATTTTTTCTTTTCTGCTGCTGGTTACTTAAACTAACGAACTTGTCTTCAGGTTGGACAGACTCGGGCATTAAACAAATGCAGACAGTTTCTCTGAGGGTTTTTATTTCCTTTGTTCATTAATAGAACCTACAGCAATTGCAGCTGTCCTGAAATCAGGGGGCGTGATTTTGGGGAGCCAAATAATCTAAGTTAGAAATGTTTCTCCCCATTCACTTTTTAGTTATTTGGTTTGACTCATTACAACTTTACTTTGCAGGTCTGTGGTGACTTTGGAGTCTGTACACGAGGGGAATAAGGGAGGAACAAGAGCAGAGCTGGCCAAAGTCACAAGCCACCCGTCTTCCAGAGAAACTCCCAGGCTCCAGGTCTCTTCAAGCTCATGGAAGAGAGAAGAATTTGCTTTCAAACAAATAGGAACCATGTGATTTTATTCTGAAAGAGCTCTCCTGCAGTCTGGGCACTTGAGGAACTGCTTGCTATCAAGCAAGGCTTCTTTTATAAAATTGCCACTTAATTACTCATCTCCATAAAACGAGCACCTGGGACTCTCTTTAATGTCTCAAACCAAGAACAGCTGTGACTACATTAAGGATAGCGTAAGTGGCGGTCCTAACAACAAAAAGGTGGGTTTTGAAAAAGGACAATACTCTGCCCTCAGCCTTGGAGCTGTTCATCCTACTGGCTGTGGGTCTGCCTCACTGGGCACTCACTGTCAGGATGCTACCGTGGAGTTGGGCGTCTGGGCTTTCAGGGTGTGCTGCTTTAATGCTCCGTTGCTGCTGGCACTGAGGAGATGGTGAATAGAAGAAGGAGGATCACCTGGAGGAAGGTGATGTGTGTACTTGCTGTCCTGTATTGCTTTCCTTTAACTCAGCTGGATTGAAGACTGGAAGCACAAGTCTGGTTTAAATGACATCCCAGCAGCTCGAAAGATGCTGACCAAAGACTAAGCCAAAATAGAGAGATGCACCTAATTTCACAGAAGTAGCTTAGAGGTGAGAACTGTTTTTCTTGTCTTTAGCTCTAATCCTGATCCCTTTGAAATAAATGGCATTCCTATTTTCTGTGTTTTCCTAAAATTTCTCAGAATTTAGCCCCATGAAAGATCAAAAATAATAATCTAGTTGGGAACAGGATGTCTCGTTTCGTATGCTCAAAACAACAGCACCTCTAATGCTGGCCAAAAAAGGTTTTATGTGCCTGGCCACCAGGGCATATCTGATTTGCACATGAATCTTACCTCCAGAAGGTACTATGAATTTTTAATTATAGACAGTCTGAAGCAAAGTAGCCCTGAGTTACATCCAAACTTCTCTCAAGCTGGGCAGAGGGTTCTGCACCTGGCAGTTTTTTAAACCCCTTCAGCCAACTTAACAGGATAATGCTCAAACAACTTTGAGAGTCTTGAATGGAAGTGGCTATTAGTGCAAAGTTATTATTATCAGCAGCAGCATCTTAAGTTACTGAACCTCAGATTCTAGTACAGAATGTCTCCATAATTAAATATCGGCTCCTTGAGTCATATTGGAACATTTGCTGTGAGTCAACCTGAAGCAAAACAAGCCCTGCAAACAAAGGATGCCTTTTTATCCCATGATCCGTGGTTGTGCCTCGACATGTGTTGGGCAGTACACTTCTGGAGCAAATGCTGAGCAGCTAGAATTGCTGGAAGATAAAGTGGTGATAATCATAAGCAGCTGGCCAAATTTTCAAGAACATTGAAAAGATCCCTATGTATGTGGGGAAAAAAAAAATCAAAGAAAGTACTTCTGCATAAACATTTGGTTTAGGATTTTTATTTGTTTTGCTGCTTTTTTGCTGTAGAAAAAGCAGGCCAAGTGAAGACAAAACCAGCCCCGAATTTCTAGTCTCCAGCTTGGTCACTCTGTTACTAATTAGCATCTTGGACAATAATGATATTTTTTTTCCTGTTTTCTATGCAGACAACTTCTCAGAGCTGAAACACAGGACTCGGAAGGTGTGCTGATGTCTGTGCTAAATGCTTTGACAGCAATGAAAAACATGTCTCGGAGTGTTTGTGAGGAATATCACCGCAAACTAAGATGTTTTGATAGCGTATTGGAAAGGTATGGAGAGAGGTTACCCAAGACTGGAACCCGTAGCACCAGGCGGAGGTGATCTGCCACAAACTTCAGACAGAGAGGACATTAATGCTTCCAGGCCAGCAGATGTTGGCTCTGGGTGCAGACAGTCAGGAGCGAGCAGCCTTGGAAGAGCTTTTGTGGACAGGGCTGTGCCAGAGAGTGGTGGATCCTCCTGACTGGGGTGGGCTCTACTTGGCAAAGATGTGACATGGACCAGAGTCATCTATTACAGATGCCTTTGGATGACTTTCCCTAAGTGTTATTTGGAGGGTTAGTAATGACTTTAAACAGTATGCTATCTGGCTGAACGTCTGGGGTGAACTGCAATCTGCTTTTCCCTCTGGCTGCCTGAGTGAAATAATGGATATGATGTTTATATGCTTATGAAACAAAACCTGCGTTAAAAGAAAACTGCCCGGTCTTCTAGAAAGTCAGGGCTTTTGTTTGATGGTGCCCAGAGAACAGTGCTCATGCTATTCCAGCTCTGAAGTTATCAGCCTTGTGGGCTTTTCTGGGACATTTGTCACTGTGTACGAAGCGCAGCGTTCATCGTCTCGGGCTGCAGTTGTAAGCACTGAGCACACCTGGAAAACAACCCCAGCACCAGACACTTGCAGAGAAGACAGGGCTGATGATAACCCATGGGGAGACAGAAAGCCCTGGCAGGAGCAGGGCTGAGTCTAGCTCCCTGGGAGGCAGTGGGGACCTGCTCTGTCAGGCGGCTGCAGCTTCAGCTGAGACCTCAGCCCTGTCCCTGCCTCCCCCGGCATCAGGCCAGTCCCAGCACAGGTACCCAGAAGAGAGCTGCCACCTCCAGCACTGGTCAGGGGTCAGTGGGGAGCTGCATCTATGCTGAGAACAGGAGTGGAGGGAATGCTGCGGAAACCAAGAGCTGACATGGACATTGCCAGTTCTTCTGTTTTTTAAAGCATGCTAGAAATGAGAAGCACTTCATTGTAAGCCACAAATTAATACTATCCGGGTTCATTTGGCATGGGGATCTTTCCCTTCCAAACATGCCTTCCTGCAGCTGAGCTACCTCCTCACCAATATACAATTGTGCCTAAGAACACACGCTTGCCAGCAAATACCTTGCACTTGCCTGTATGAGACATCTTATCTCTGCCTGCCTTGATTTTTTCTTTAAATATTAAAGAAGATAGAAAATATATGTAGGAAGGAGATAAAACAGCAATCTGTAAGACTGTGGGATATGTCATAAGGTTTACACCTTATCTAAGCTATGTTTTTGCTTCTTGACTGATCTTTGTCAAGATACTGCCACCCATCTTGACATGGGGAATCAGTGCTTGATTTTCACTCGATGCCGCAAGAAACGCAAGTCTGGGAGTTCAATCTCCCTTATCTCTGCTCTGACACAGCTGCCTGGAGCCCAGAAAAGGGATGTAACAGGTTTTCCAGAGCACATTCCTCAATATTTTAGATAATATGATGCTAAATTTTATTCTGTTCCTTGACAACTAGAAACAAAACATATATTTGTAAACTGATGGCATGTTTTGACTAGCTGCAAAACTCTGTAAGTTCTTCTCTCTTAAAACATGATCTTCCTTACCTAGCAGCAATCTACTCTTAATAAGTGTAAGGAATCAGCTGTTCCCCCTCCCCACCAGACCTAGAAGACTCCTCAGGAGTAGGTCAAACACCAAACCATGATGGTAGGTGAGGAACCTGGCTTTCCCAAGCCATTCACTGGTGTCTGGTCACTTTCTAGGAGTCTTTATGTTTTGAAAGGGAATCCTTGGCTTTCTCCACACATGGCTTGTTAGAGGTTTTGGGTACTTGCATCTGGTAGCTCACGACATCTTGCCAGCAGACAATGGAGCAGGTCATCATGTAGGTCTCTCATGGAGGCATGAGATAAATTAAAATCACTCCTTAAGAGAAGTCTACTTGGAAGCCATGCAGACAAACTGCAATTCATATTTCTGACTAAGGCTCCTTTGGGAGCCTCCTTCCCTTCCAAAGCCCCTGCAGACTTTCCCTCAATTAATTCCCTACATTCTGCCTCTCTGAACTATGCTCTGCAGACTTAGCTAATCACATTTTGCCGCAGCCAACTGACTGTTGCTGTAATACAGAACTAGGGAATGCCAGGGAGGAGCTTACTCAGCAGTAATGAAACAAATTATTTCTGTACCTTCATAGTGTTTTAGCATCAAAATGCCAAATGCAACAGGTAGATGACCTACTGAAGAGATTCTTTTTTATCACATAAAGCAAACAAGAATCTCACAGAAGCCCAGCTGAGCTCTGACACTCGTGGGATCATGCCCTGTGGTAGGGAGTTTGTTGTGCTGGGCAGCCCAGTGCAACGAACCCAGTTAACGTTTGTTGCCTTTGCATTCCACAGTGTGAAATTTATTTTCCATTACCTTAAGACAAAGTGTACAGGAACCCGCTGACTCTCCTCCATTCAGTTTAGTAATTTATATATCTTTAGCCTACAGAAAGCTGGGCAATCACCTTCATCTTGCAATCTAAGGATAGACCCCAGAAAGGTGCAGATGAACATATGTAAACCCTCAGGTGGGGTTCATCAGACTTTAAAATGCCTTATTTCTATCTCCTCTGAACTGTTCACCCAGCCGTATCTCAAAGCATAACCTCCTGAGTGAGCTTTCAATCATTATTTTGAGTAGAGCACTCAGGTGCATAGCTGGTTTCCTAGGAGGTGCATACAGGCTGGTTTGTGCAAGTAAGATGTGTCTGGGTAGGCTTTAGCATTAGGATTGTTTTCCATGTAATGGAACAGAAAATTCCAACTCCATGGTTACCTTTTTGGTAGCAAGTATTTTGTACACTTACAGTCTTACTGTCAAGCAGCATGAAATCTCAGCCGCTGCCAGACCCTGGAAGTCTGTGTAGTGCTTGTTAGAACATGTGTTTTGCAATCACAGCCCAATTACACAGCAACACCACGGCAGCGCCTGGAAATGGCATGGGCTGAGCAGACAGGAGAGAGCCTCAGAAGCCATTGCTTTTTGAACATTTAAAAGTTGTCTTAACAGCAAAGAAAGCTCATAGCTTGTTGCATAGCTCTTAGCAAAAGGAATTATTTTTTATGTGCTCATTTGCAGAGTCACCCGTGGGCTGAAGTGGCTGAGAACAAACTGCAGGTTCCCAGGCTTCTCTGAACGTTGTGACGCTGGTTTCTGCATGAAGTGAAAGTAATCTAAAAGCAAGTGCCAGAATAAATATGTATGGCTTCCAGGTGAGCCAACGAACTCTCACTGTGTTTGCAAAGCAGTGAGGAACATGTAAGAAAAAAGCCTGATTATCCACACTGTACTGTGGGATAGAGATAAAAAAATGGGTGAGTGAATGAACCTGGGGTTTCATCAATCCAATCTAGATTTAATACTTTCAATTTAAGTGACAGCTAGATAAGGTCTGAGACCTTAGCCATCAAGAGGCAACAAATTACCTCCTTTTCAGAGATGGGAGAGAGAATCTGTATCAGCAATTGTTTCAGAGCTGTTAGAGGCGTTAGTCTTGTAGGCAGAAAGTGGTTCTTTTTTACAGAATTTACTTGGTTCCTCAAGAGCTGGGCAATATTCATGGCATAAATCACCAGCCCTGGTTTCTCTGAACATGTGCTTTAATAACTTACTGGACACCGTGAGAACACACGTGCATGACCTGTTCCATCAAAATCATCATCCACTCTACTGACTCCAGACTCTCTCAATTATATGAAGGTGTCTAGTTACAAATAGGCACCTAATGCATAATTGAGGTGAGTCTCATTTTCCGCTGATTAACAATAAACACTTCCCAAATATTTACAAGATCCAGATGTGGCATTGTCATGGCAAGACACTTTTAAAACAAATATGCTATTTTTCTAAGATTCACGATTTAGAGAGAAGAGGCAGTAAAGCTTGACGTTACAAATGACCCAAAGAACCAGTTCAATGGGAGTGTGTAGAGCATCAGGAGACCCTGGGAGAGGTAGTCAGTGAGACAGAACCCGGCAGGTACGCAGGGATGGAACTCATAAAGCAGCTGCTGTCACGAAGTACTGAGGCAGTGAGGTTATAGAGAGTCGGTTCAATAAAGCGGTAGAAAGCAGCCTAAGAGAAAAGGATTAATAGGAAAGTCATAATGGACCATGCTTGTATAACTAAAGAGCTGACAGAGATCACAGACCAACTGCAGTGGTTGTATGGCTCAGGACACAGGTACTTGATGATTACTGAATTATTGTTTGCAAGACTGATTGAATATAGGCAAAATCTGAGAAGGTGTTTGGTTTGATCAGGTTTTATTTGGGCAAAATGGAATGAGAAGAATTTTAAATCTTGATTCCATTTCACCTGACTAATCAAAATCCACCAAATTATGATACGATTTTTGTATCAGCAATACTGATGTTCCCCTGGGTAAGAATTAAATTGCTGTCTGTAACACAGCATGAAATGCCAACATCACCTATTTCTATTTAAATTCTTAGAAAATAAAGAAGCTAGTAGCAATTTATTCGTGAAGCCTTGTGTAAGCTCCTAAGATGCCAGCTGCTTCCTTATAGTTCTTTAGGTTATAGCATGTAGGCATTAACCATTATTTTAACTGAACTGGTGCCCCTGGGCATTACCACCCGTTGCATTACTGTGGCTGAGCTGAATCATTCAAGACTCCTTTCCCCACAACCCCTCCACTTCTGTTGTGAGCCTTGTAACCAGTCCTCAGGCTTTTAATACGATTGAACACTATGACTTACCTTGACAGTGATTTATCTGAGTTTCTCTAAGAGGTAAAAGATGTGGCCTTGTCTCACATCCTGAATCATTGCTGACAGTGATTGGATGCTATGATGGATGATCAGCCTTTCAGGAATTTGCTGGCTAATGAAACACTGCAATCAGTTTAATCAAACCTTTGTACAGCTTCACCCAAGGGAAATCACATAACTCAGCCATGACACCAGCAGCAGATTTCCCAGAAGGTTCCTTATAAAGCAACAGTAAAACCTGGTATTTATTACATCTACAATTTGCAATTTCACAGCGAACCCTCCAGCCTGCAGGTCCCATTCATTCTAGGAAGAGAACAGCACCCATGAGGAAGCCATTTCTGAGCTATGCACCTGGAATATTAACAAAGGCATAAGCATCATGACTACAATACCCACAGGTGGTTCATCACACACTGGGCTTCTCAGGCTGGCAATTAGCAACACCAAGGGATCCTGGCTGGTTCTTCCAGCCTAAATCATGAAACACCTCCAAGCTGGGGATCTCTAAAGGCTGCAGAGAGAAAACCAAGAGCCACGAGCTATTCTGACACAAGACTTGCAGCCAGGTCTCTAGACAGAGTGTGGATGGAGAGGGAGGTGGTGGGAGGAGTGTGGGCTCACGAGGAAGGAGCAGCCATTGTTGCCCAGATGACAGCTTTGCTTCAGGACGTTCCTTGGCACTTCACAGAAGGCTGCCTTGGTTTTGTGCCAATGGCTGCAGAAAGGACAAACTCAAAATCAAGTCACTGTAGGCTAGTCCTAGCCTAACCAGTTTACTACCTCTTTGACCTTGAGCAAGTCAGGTATTTGTTCCTTAAGTAATTTTCAGGTATGAAAAGAGATAACTGTATTTCTCCTGCCTTACAGTTTATTTAGATGGCTAGCGTTTTTAATAATAGATATGCTTACTCTCCAAGTTTCAGATGACAGGAGGGATTGGGTAAATCTCCTGAAATGCAAAAAGGTAAGAGAAGGTGGGAAGAACTTGTTTCAAGACTTTATTGATATCCTTTTTTTTTAATAGTTTCAGTCATACCTTGTAAAAATCAAATGAAACATTCCAGTAGCATCAAAATATCTTTGTAAACTGAAGGGATAATTTCCATTTTCCATTGTGAACACCTTTTGAAAGAGAGTTCATAGTTTTGACATAAATCTCCCTCAGGTTTTTAGAAATCAGAGCTGGAATGCCTGTTCCAGTTTTATTGAAGCAAAACCTTTCAGTCAGGCAATGTGCGTTGGCTTTTTTTGTGAAACCAAAAGAGATTACAACTTAAAAGCATGGCATGCCTTGAGAGATAGAAAATGGTCATGCCTTCTCAGCTTTACACGGAGCTGCATGTGTAAGAGTATGGCAAGACCTTCGTGCAGGACAGGAGATTCCCCACCGGCCACGGGGCTGGCAGAGGACAATGAGGGCCCTCCTGTGTGCCTATACAACCATTTTAATAAGACGTTGTATGTTGGGGCAGTGCAAAAATGTGCACATGTCCATAAGCATCTGTACACAGATTTATAGACATAATGTTGAACATCTAGGCCAAAGTGCAAATTAAATGAAACAACAGGCCTCTCCCAAAGATTTCTTTTGCACTGAAAAAAGGAAGCAGAAAGGAAGTTTTCTGGGGTCATGTGCCAGTTGTAACCTACTGAATTGTACATTCACAAAGTATTGATGAAAGGTTGAAGAATATTTCAGCTCAATGCACCACTAATGAGTTCCTCTAGACGAGCCGGAGCACTGCAGTGCTTTCAGTTAGATGTAATCAAGCTAACGAGCCACCTGTTTTAAAACCCACGTTGCTGTTACACTTCAGGGTTTTTTGATGTTTTAACAAATTAGGGGTCTGTAAATTGGACTAGTCGCAATCCTTATGCTCAGTCTTGTTCAACAGGTTAGGTTTTGAAAAGCCCACCCAAATCTAACTGTAAATCACTCAGCCCACTATCTCCCAACCACAGCGATAGCAGAGATCTGTAAAACGACTGGTGGGTAAACAGCAAACCTGGAGTGACTGAAGCTACAAGAGGGGCCCCACACCAGTGGCCTCTTCTGCATGTTGTGTTTGGCTTAGGACCTTTCTGTATTTTGCACTGACAAGTGGAGGAGGAACCTCCTCACTGACAACCTGAATGTCCTTCCCGCGGCATTGCAACTGCTGTTTTGGACGCAGCCTCCAGCAAAAGGAGCCCATGGGCAGGCAGGGACGCACCGTGCTCTCTTGGCATCCTGAACTTTGTTCGCTGCTTGTTTGTTTCTCACAAAGCAAGTCAGCCTGACCTAAAGTAGATGGCTGTTCTTTGCTTACCTCTAAAGTGAAAGCTTTCATTTGAAGAAAATAACCCCTAAATATGAAAAATAAGGATCCAATAGCAAGGTCCTACAGGCAGGGTTTTCTGTAAGCTCCTTACAGTGACAGATTCCAAAACTTGCCACTACATCAACATCCTTCTGTACATAAAGATAAGACATAATTTCCTTGTTATTCTTGATGATACTGAACAACAGAGAACTTTTTTCTCCTGCGCCCATCAGACATGCTGCCAGCAGCAGCAGCATTGCACCTATTTAACTGTCCCTTATGCAGAAGGATTTTTGCCCATACCTTCTCCCAATAGGCTGAATTACTCCCTTACTCTTCCTCTAGGGCTCATCAGGGATAGGTGACTGTTTCCTCTCTCCCATCCTTCCTGCGGTTTAAGAATGCAGCATGAAACCTGTCTTTCAAGAACAGCAAAGGATATGAGGTTTATAAAGAACACCTGCTGAGTAATAGATTTACTTCCCCCAAAATAGGAGCAAATTAACAAATAAATTGATTTCTAAGACAGGCTGTCTTTGAATTTTAACACCATAAATGCTGATTTCCAGTAATAGCTGTTTCATCAATCACATTCCCAGTCCTACAGTTCTCACATTGCCAGAATAATCTGTGACTAAATTCATCAATTGTTTCTGAGACTAATGCTTTGGCAAGTTTGGTACATTCTGTATGCCTGTTGCCTTATTCCTATATAGGAATAAGCTAGAGGCCAGCTTTTACTTCTACTCAGATCCATCTTCTGATTGGGATCTTGCAGATCACCTTGTTTTGGCAGCTGTTGTGCTTGAATTCCTTTCCCCAGGCAGTATATATGCACTTAGTTCCAGACTTACAATTACTCCTATAATTTGCTGTGCCAACAAAATTATAACCACTGTAAACAGTCCACATGGTGATTATATATTACAAAGCAAGCTGCATGTTAAGCCACATATTTAATTCAGAACCAAAGGCTGCGTTACACCTGAAAGACATTCAAATCCTTTCGCTGACAATTACCAGTATTAGTCTTTTTTATGGTGTGCCTCAGCTTAATTTGACATTACCTTTTGTGTTTTGAAAAAAAAAAAAATCAAGACAGCATTTTATACTTCCATGTGCACATCCAAAAGGCACCCTGCTTTTGACTCACACATCTCTCACATCCATAGCATGAGTGGGAGTATAAAGGAATGTCAGCTGAACACCGGCCTGGCACTGATATGAAGCAAGGGTGTGATTGTCTGCCTGCTAAACGTAGTGGTGGTGGTGATTGTGCCCATTACTGAGCAAGGTGACAGCACTAATAAAGGGATTTTCATCTCAGCCCTGCTGCAAACATCCAGCTGCTGCCATGTAAATGAGCAACTCAGTTTTGCAGTCACCTAAGACAGCCTGGAAGAGTGTGGGTAACTTTAAATAGGTGAATGATCATCTAGGTAAACTTTTGAAAAGTTTATCACATCTAATTTGGGCCTAGGAAGGGTAACATTAGAACTGCAGACAAAAAAAACACTACCTAAAGTAAATACAATAGGAAATATTAGCTGCTGCTTAAGTTTATCCCATACAAAACCTGAGAAACCAGTTCTTCCATGAAGATAAACATGTTTTGGACTCATACTGGCAGCATGTATTAAAGTGGGGTGGGTTTTTTTGTGGAGGTTTTTTTAAGTTTCCTATAGCAAGCTAGCGAAAAGCATGTATACATGTATCTCTATCCTTCTGTCCCTATGAGCTGAGCCATGCTAATGGATTACCTGAGCACTTCTAATCCTTTTCAGTGCGTATTATTGTGAACCGTTTATGTTGAACCACTACAGAACAGAGTTTTACCTTAGCTAGTTTATTTTGCACTGGCAAAAGAAGCAGGAGTGCTCGCGTGACCTACTGCTTCAGCTCAGTGTGGGAGCTATCGCCGTCCCAGCGTCTCCCTGTGGAACAGCAGTGCTGAGACCCTGATCCTGCCCACCTTGCTGTCTTCTTGAGAAGGTGACTCCTTGGTAGCCGTATGTGCATCAGGAATAAGCACAAACAAGACCCTGTAGGATGCTCAGACAGAAGGCTTGCTGCCAAAGCAAACACACATTTGTTTGCAGGCTCCAGCTCAGAGTCACTGTGAAACATCTCTCCTCCTCCCCGTATGCCCACTGGCTGGGAGAGCCAACTTCTGATTAGAGGCAGTTGTGAAACTGCTGATAAACTGTTCTTCACCACAGTTTGTGGCAACAGAAAGTTTTAACAAAATGATCTGTTTTGTCCAAAGCTTTCGCTTGAGTTTTCTCACTCTGGGGTGGAATTGCTTATCAGAAGACACAGTCCTCTCCAACACAGCCACTCAGCTGAGGCCTCCTCTAGTGTATAGGCTCAAGAGTGTCCTAACTACCAACACTGGAGAAGAGACCTACGCCACTGATGCTCCACTTGGCCCAAAAAAAAACATTACATTGGTGGAATTTTGGCATCCAGTCCCTGTGCTGTCCTGCTTCGGAGCCAGCACTGAAACCCAAGTCTGCTGTCATCCAGCTTAGTGCCCTGGCTACTGGCTGAAGAACTGAAGAAAGGGTGACTTCCCTCTTTCTGCTTTCTTGAGGAAAGTAAATACATTTACAATAAATTGTTTGTCTCAGTGTGGGCTGAGAACATCTTTTGATCTATTTTTTCACAAGCCAAGGAGGGGAAAAAGAAAAAAAAAGGTTTCCTGCTTGGTTGTTACTTCTGATGATGTAGCTTCTAAAATTCACCCAGGACTGGTGGGCTTGTAAACCTCTGGTTTGCAACAGCAGCTGAACCAGGGTTGACAATGAGCAAAGAGTACCTATGTTCACAGCATTCAACAGCCCTCCAGCTCCTCACCAGGCTTAATGAAGTGTAATGAAAGGAAATTAATGAGCTTTGTCCCCATTACCAAAGGAAAGGGCAGCTGGAAATATGCAGGGACCCAATATGTATTGAGCATGATTAAGTATGTTATAACTATTGTTCTGAATAAAATGGTGCTGTTTATACCTAAATAGCCTACAGCAGTCCCTTGTCATTACAGCCATTTAGCTGGCTCTGCTTTAATTGCCTCTGAAAGCCATCCAGAAAGGATTTCTTTTACGCTCTTTCCAATTTAAAACAAGGGACAGAAATATGTAAGCACTAACCTGCATCCATTTAGATAATGGGCATTCGGTGCGTGAGCCAGGAAGATAGATATTTTATAGGGAACTGCTTGGTACTTGACATGCAGGGTGATGGGACTGTGGTGTGTGTGGGCACAGCTGCCGCTGGAGGACGGCTGCCGCTGGAGGACGGCTGCCAGAGCCTGCGGGGTGGGCTACAGAGCTCCAGGGTTAGTCACGGGCTACACCACCCACCTCCCCCAGTTTGGGTCCGGGCAGGCAGCTGCAGCAGAGAGAGCAGGCACCAGGAGGTGCCCGATCCCAACCTAAAGGCACACCCAGGGCCGGAGGGGAGGCACCATGTCCCCGCCCCCTCCTGGCTCCAAGCAGGCTCCCCCCAGCACCCAGCTCCTCTCCCCGTGGGGACTGCCATTAGCCACAGAGGGTTCAGTAGACAGCAATGCTCCATGAGCATTTGTTTATCAGAACAGGCCTCTCCATCTCTAACACCTGCAATTCTGTGCTATGTAAAAGGCAGGGGTGCCCTTAGTACAAGCCCTTGTGATGGCAAGCATTCCCTTATCTCGGGCAGCACTACCTCACGCTCCACAGACTGCGGCTTATTTGCTCCACGCTGCTAAATTCCACCATCACTTTACCTGTCTCCTCCTTCACTGTTGCCACATTTGCCTGGACAAAACTGCCATTGCACCACGATGGGGGAAGCACTCCCTGACTTTTTCTGTCCCAAGCATAAACTCCAGCTCACACAGGACTGAGTCTTTGGCTTGGCTCACAGCAGTAACATGGCAACAGCTCAACCCTGGAGATAACTTCAATAAAATGTATTTGAAAGAAAGAGAGCAAAACCACATCACAGAACATCGCAGCATCCTTGACCCTGTTGCACAAGGAGCTGCACAGGTGCTGAGGTACAGCCCTTCATGCACACAGACCAACAGAACTGTGATGCAGGGAAGTCACCAGGATGCTCTGCAGCACTTGGAAAAGCTTCTTCTCCCAGCACAAGACACAGGATACCCAATATCAAAGCACATTGCCTGGGGTGCTGAGAGCAGAAGGATGTGTCACAGCAAGGCTGATGGTGAGGGCACAGCTGATGGTCCTTGATGGAGTTCTCACGCTGTGACATGTACTGCCCTGAATTTGCATATGTCCAATTACTCTTCAAAAAAACAGCAATCCACATTTAAATTAACATTCTCTTCTGTATTCTTAATTGATTCACAAAAATGAAAAGATTATGTTCCCCCTTCAGATTAATTACTTTAAAGGCTCACAGTTTCTTGGAGACAATTCCCAACTCAGCTCTGGCAATGGAGCAAGACTGGAATCTGGCCTAAGCTAGTCTGCTGAGAAAGACCAAGTGGAGTTGTTCTGGAGAGAAGAAAGTAGGGGAAATGTCTCCTCTCTTTCTTGGAGGAGTATTTTAGGACTTTACTTTTGTTGCTTGTTTTCAGTCAGTTCAAAAGGTCCTCAGATCTCTCTTGGACGGACTTTTTCTTTACAGAGTACTGAGGAGGATATATGAAGAGGTCAGGACTCCAGCTTTCCCTCCTTAGCTTCTAGAAGTACAGTGTACAAACGAAATGATGCCCCAAAAATCTTTGCTGTGGACAACAATCCAGCCTCTGCTCCAAGCACACAGCCCAAAGTTTGTACATGGCTTTTATAGCCCCAAATTCTTTTTAGACATGAGTTTGAATCCGTCATCCAGGATGGACCTCCGATTGCGTCTTAACCTCTTTTGTCTCTCAAGATAGATGACCACTCCCAGGAGGAAGCAGGTGACCAGGAAGAGCACCATTCCTGCAATGGCTAGAACAATGACTGTGGCCTCTATCTGCCCTTGAGCCAACTTAGCTCCAAAAAGCATGATCTTCTGGGACTCATCCTTATCCTCAGGTGGCAACTCTGAGAGACAAACAAAAAGATAGTTCCAGTGAGAGCCAGAAATACCACAACAGAAAGGTTCCAATAAATATAAAAAAGGAGCAAAAGAAAGACCCAACACAATCAAAGCAAGTCAAAGCAGACCCAGTCGCCATCCATCTAACAGACCCTCATCCCTGAGGTCACACAGAAATTTGAGAATGAATGGTTCTTTCCCTAATCCACTCCATCCCAGGACCTCACCGTGTTTCACGGCTATTCAGCCCAATCAGCTAACCATTGCTGTCCCCACTCACGAGGGAGGTGATCTGAGCTTGTGTGGGCAGTCAGTGGCTGGGCTAGGAACAGAAGAATGGAGATCAGAACGTGCATCCAGACCGGGGCTGCTACAAGTTCCTCACCCTGCTCCAAGCTCCCCATGCACATGGCTGTTGTCCTAACCACCACTTTTCAGAGTGCACTTGCTCAGTTGTGCAAGTGGTGGTGAGTCACTTAAGATCCTGAGCTCTCTTATGCTTCCACGCAGAGGCAGCAGCAACCTTTTGAGAAAAGTGGCTATTTGCACAGGTAACAGCTGTTGATCAAGGTTTTTGCCTGGTGAGCATACACAGGCTGATGCCTGAGTATGGTATAAAACCAAATTATTTAATATTGTCAGTATCGCTCTGACATTTCCTACTCCTCTTCTTTACACCCATTTTGAGTGAGGAAAACATTGTTGGGAAGGAAATGACTGCAATATCAGTATAGAAAGAATGAAAAGTTGTAGGTAGATGGCTGTATTTTTCAGCTGGTCTGAGTTGGCTCTGAAATCAGCCTAGCTGGATTTATTCACAGCAGCTGAAAAAGGGAGTTGTGGAGAAAGATGAAAAATTAGGGAAATAAGCCACCACCATAAACTATTCAGACTTTTACCCCAGAAAATTTTAAAGGGATCTTATCTACTACTCCCCTTCTCCCTGGTGCTGCTCAACCAAATGTCTTCTCACATCCATTCTTTAAAATACCTGAAAGACCCAGGGCACGTGCTCAGGCTCTTTTCTTGGGGGAAGAACAGACCATAAGGCAGATGTGCTTGTTTGCATGCTGACTTGCTCCCTTCAGCTAGTAATGGTGAATGTGAAAATTCCCTAAACCACATAGTCACTGACAGCCCAAGAAGGAAGGACAACTGATCTAAGGCGCCCCTTGGGTTTTGATTGTAAGGGATAAGAAAAATCATCTCCTTTGCAATACCCTCCTTTAAAACCCTTTGAACCTCTGCCAGTTTCTAAGCATGCACTCTCCTCTGAAGATGAATCCATACATAGCAAGTACAACAGGATGAGAGGCCACTAAGTTTTTTCACCTAACATAGTCAAACAAGCCTAACAAGCCCAACTTCCTTATTTTTATCATCAGAGCACAGACATTTGGAGGACAGATAAACAGGAACCCTCCCTGTTATCCATCGGCAGCCAGGCCTGAGACTAACATGCTGGCCAGCCTGACAGAGGAGAGGCTGTAGGTGGTGTTTGTGCTCCTCCCTCTCCTCGTATAGATCTAAATCTCTGTACTGATCAGAGATCTCCCTTCCTCCTCCGCCTCACACACACAGACAGTATTTAGCAGTGCAACATACACCGTACCTGCATGGTAGTTTACGATTTCAAGCTCTGACTCTGAAAGGAAACAAAAAGAGGGTGAGAAAGTGTTGGGCTGAACAGGTAGAAAGTCCAGAACACAGCACATCTGGCAAGGATCGGATCCAGGGGCAGCATGGTTTTCCACGGCTTGCAGGTTTTCTATTCTCCTGTCAATGTTTTCCCTCTCTGCATCACACCAGGAATGTTTCTTTATTACATGCTTCAAGAGCAGACCCACTCCTGCTGCACAACCCTTTACAGCTTTTGAAAGAAAAGCACAATCAAAATCTCTGAGAATGTGGTGGGCTGACCCCAGCTGGCAGGGTCGCTCGCTCACCCCCCATCGGCATGGGGGAGGGAATTGGAAGGGCAAAAGTGGGAAAAAGAACTTGTGGGTTGAGATAACGACAATTTAATAATTGAAGGGAAAAAAAAACCAACAACAAAAAAACCCCAAGTGATGCAAAAGCAATCACTCACCACCAGTACACTGATGCCCAGCCAGTCCCTGAGCAATGGCTACTTTGGAAAAACTCCCCCCCATTTCTATTGCTGAGCATGATGTTATATGGCATGGAATATCCCCTGGTCAATTTGGGTCAGCTGTCCCAGCTGTGTCCCTTCCCCACCTCTTGTCCACCCCAACCTACTGAGTGAGAAACAGAGAAGACCTTGACACTGTGCAAGTACTGTTCAGCAATAGCTAAAACATTGGTGCGTTATCAACTCTGTTTTGGTAACAAATCTAAAACACAGCACCGTATGGGCTGCTATGAAGAAAACTAATTCCATCGCAGCCAAACTCAGTACAGAGTGTAACTCACCTTTGAGCACCTTCCAGTGTTTTCTGGTGAAATGAGAAGCCTTAGGATGTGCATTTAGATTACAGGTAATATTCTTAAGTAAGAACAATTACGAGCTGATGGCTGAATATTGCTTCTCAGACACAAGCTAAAATAAAACTCAATAATAACATAGGCAATGTAAACCCCAGAAACTAATTTGTTATTAATTCCAGCTGCAGGTATTACCATATTCAAAGGAAACATCTTAAATTAATAATACTTAAGTAATTATCTGGTCAATTAACTGGCTGTTTATGGTATGTAAAAGAGCTGTAAGTGTGATGCAAATACTCAGAGTTTAGCAGCAGTAGTAGGAAGTGCTGTTAGATGTTTTACAGTAACAATCAGTGATAGCTTCCTACCTGGTCTGGGCAAGACTGTGAAGAGTATCTCCATACCAGCATGAATATGATCAGACACATGACAGTGAAGCAGCCATGTCCCAGGGTTTCCAACCAACATCTCCACCATTTCAAAGGTCCCAGGGAACAGATCCACAACATCTGCTCTGTAGCTTTTGCCATTCTGTCAAAGGGAAGGGAGGCTGTCAGCATTCAGTGTTCTGTGCATCTTTTCAGAAAGAAGATTCTGTCAGTGTCACTGGAGACCACTTCAGTGCTACTACAGTTTTAAAAGCGAAAAAAAAGATTTAAAAAAAGCAGCTCCAGGGCTGTAGCTGGGAAAGCAAACACAATCTGGTAATGCCTAAGAAGGGTTAAGCTAGACATATCAGCACATTACAGAGGCTCAGTGAGTCAGATTTGGATGTGTAAAATCACATCCCTTTCCTAGTTGGGTGAAGCTGCTGTGAAGTCATTCAAGAAGTTCAAGTCCAGAGTCAAGCAAAAGCGATGATATCAGCGGTCAGTCTCTGCTTTCTCATCAGCAGGATATTCTTACCTTGTATATGAAGGTCTCAGCATGAAAATGGACTGTGTGGACGTCAATCTCCTGACCCATTCCCAGCAGGTACCAGTTCACCCACTCCCCCTGGAACATGGTCAGCCCAGGCAAGTTTGCATAGAGCCTCCCATTGATTGCTGTGCAGTAAATAACATACAGAGAGAGTAGAAAAGGCTGTTATTGAAACAGTAAAGATGCTGAACCATCTCAGAGGAAGAACGTGCAAGGCAAGTTAGATGCTACAAAGCTCATATAGCAACCAGTGCATCAGCAGTTAGTGTCTTCCATATGACAGTCCCCCAAAAGTTTGGCAGTCTCTCTCCAGCTCAACTACTTATCCACTCTGTTAACAGATAGGGAAAGTAAAGTGACTTGCATCCAAGGGCATGCAGTAGCTTAGCTCAAATCTCAAGCTACTTCCTGCTGAAAACCTGCAGTCAGCCAGCCAGGTTGTTTCTAGAAGTCAAGATGTGTAAAAATGGCCTTCTTAGCCCAATGATGGGGAAATATGTATATAACTATATACACATAAATCTCTGAACAATTTACTTGCTGAACAATGAAAACAGGTAAATCCTGCCAATAGGCAACCCTGTCATTCTCAGGGTATCATGCTGGCTGTACACATTACATGCCAATCACTTGTAAAATCACTACGTGGCAGGACTTTATTTCATAATTAGCACAGCAAGAAGGAATACTGCTTTGACTGCAAATGCAGGAAGGGGACCTCAACTGAGTGAGCTGAATGCGATGGCACACACATGGAAACTTTCATGCTCAGATGATAACAGAGGGAATAAGATGGAAAGAGACATGATCCGAGGGCAGGAACACCGGTGTTTTACTCTCAGATCTGCCATAGGCACTTTCTGTAGCCCAAAACAAGCATCCAACTTCAGTGCATTTGTTTCACTAGCTGTAATATTGGGTTAACAATTATAACAATGGACATGTATATTTGGAGATTATATCACCTGTACAAAACCAGTAGTAAGGATAGTACACATAACACAACTCTTTACTATTCTTATCTCCACAACTGCCAAGGGACTTGTTCTGCTGAGAATACTTTAGATAGATCCAGATATAATATGGAGAAAAACTCATAAATAACGTGTTAATTTAAGAAAAATGTGTTCATCCTACTATGGTAGAAATAGCTTTTTGGTAATCAGCTAAAACAACTGAGCCATGTATTGCAGCCACATAGTTCGGTCAATTAATTTGAAATCTAACATATTCTAATGGTCCTGAGATGAACAGAATGAAATTAGTCCAACATGTTAATTTCACATTTGATTTTATTTCCTGTCCCGAGTCACTCAGACACATCAGAGATTAACCTCTCTGGCCCATATCTTGCTATTCCTCCTGACAGGGACAGCCGTAACGATTAGACTTCATTGTAGATCAAAGATTTCTGCCATATATGTGCTGCAATATTGAGAACAGCAGACAGTTTAATTCTGTTCATGCCACTGACAACGGAAAAGGATGAGGGCATTCACTAGGAGTCAGGCTCTTGGTTTTTGGGTGGCTGACTACTTAGAGGTTGCAGAATCAACATCAACTTTGCGTAGATAGTAATGGGTGCTCAGGTGCCTAACAGGCATTACCATGCATTTTGTTGCTTTCCACAAATTTGTCATCCAGCAGGTTGATCTCCTTGTTATTCCCCTTACTGTAACGTTCCACATTCTCCTCCAAGTACCAGGACTGATTTTCATCAAAAACCAGGAACAGAAGAGCAAACTCCCTCTTTACATCCTTCCTGATCCCATCAGACTGCAGTGCCCCTCTCCGGCAGATCTTTAGGGGTCCAATCAGACCGCTGTACATATCCTAATCAGAATGAAGGAGAAAAACCTCTCAGGCAAGGATCTTCTCACCCTCTTTTGTATGCAGTTCTTTGCCTTTCAGCAACTATATTTTTTGTTCCCTGCATCACCCCACTTAAAACAAACGGTGCTACTAAGTACTCTCATTGGTGAAAATCAGCTACCAAAGCACAAGAACAGAGACTATGCACGCTCTTACGAATGCAAATCCAAAAGTCATAAATATGAATGGTATCAAAATATTCTCCACTCTGTGGCTGCAAAAACGTCTGCAACTTGAGATAAAAAGGCAATGATCTCTGGGTTGAATGTGATGATTTATTGCAGGATCCTCCAGGTTGTTTCCCTGTGAAATCAGCGCTATGACAACTGATCCTAGCAATGTTCAAATCTTCCTGCTTTATCCATGAGGCCTAGTTTTGGACAATTTCTGTCTTTCCTGATTAACCCTATGGCTCTCACTAATAGAAACCATGACTTACTGGCAGATGTTCTCATATCCTGCAAATAACTGAAGGAAGGTTAGTGTCAAGGAGACAGTGGAATTGTTTTATGAAGGTTTGTGTTAGGGAAAAATAAGTACAAACATCAGGACAAATTTGGAGGATTTCTTCTCCCCAGGAGAGCACTGGACATGTCACCAGGTGGTTCTTCTACCTCACAGCCATGTCAATCTCTAAATTGTATCCAGCTCACATTGTTTTCTAGAGGGGGTGAAAAATTGGTCTAACTCGGCTTTTCTGGTTCTAACTTCTATTTTACCTTTACTGGGTCCACCATGGAGTAGTAGATCCAAGGAACACAGGCTGAATCATTTGGCCCTGGACCAGATCTCTCGGGAACTTCCCATCGGTATGTCACAATGTCACCTGAGTGACAGAGAAGCACCATTAACACCAGTGCGATACACTCACCAGTTTGCTGAGCAGCATGCAAAGCAAAACAAAAAAAAGAAGATCCTGTCTCCAAAGTGCAAATTCAATTCTGATTTTGTTGGACATTGCATCTTCCTTCCCCAAACACTGAAAAGCAGGATGGAAGCTCCTGTCTCACAAGCAAAGCAGAGGGGTCACGGGATGCACACACTATCTGGTATCAGCACAACTCTTATCTGCCGTCTTTGAGACTGGACCTGACCAAGGAAATTCCACCTCTCTTCAGTACAGATGGAGCTTGAGATGATCTTTCATCTCTTTGAAGTACATTTATGATGCTCATTCAAATTCATTTTTAAAATTACTATTTTGCATATTAGCAATACATTTCAGAAAGGCGGGGCCTGACTGAAAACCTGTTTGTTGTTTAGACACCCTGCGCAAGTTGAAGGGGACCAAAAATTATACAAATCAGCATCTGGACCGTGAAACAAACTGGTGATTTCAGTCAGCGTCCTGGCAAGCAATTGAGCATTTCTCCTATTTCATACTATTTTCATACTATTGCGCACATCACAAAAAGTATAGGTCCCAAAGAAGAGGGGCAGGCTTCCCTCATCATGGGCCATCAGCCCAGGGCTACCAAGGACTGACTGAGCTGTGAACTGCCATCATCTTTCTCCTTCCTACAGACAGACCACACTCAGTGGGGGGGATAAGGCTGCACACAGAACAGTTTGTGCTACGCTTAACCCAGAAGTCAGCAGAATATGAACTCCCAGGGCTGCCATTCCCACACAAGTGGTATCACTAAAACCACGGTGAACCTGAAAGACCAGTTATTGTTCGGTTCCAGTTCTCTACCGTAAGAAAACAAGTACATCCAAGCCTACTTAAGGAAACCAGTCTAGCTATAGGCTAAAATTGACTTCGTAAGCCCACATAGGAATATGGCTGGAGACCAGTGACTCACCAGGGTTTGCTACTTGCAGCTGTCCTGTCTCCCTTTCCAGCACCCCGTGTGCATGAATGGAGTAGGGTCGTGTGGCATTGTTCTTAAACACGATGTTGAGAATATCTCCCACTTCCGCCCACAGAAAAGGACCTTGAGATAGGAAGAATGTACTCTGAGACTAGCAAAAACTGTCAGGGTTTCTCCTAAGGATATTCTCATCTCTCCCTCATCATCTTCTCTTTTTGGGAGGTAGAGATAAGGTAGAGAAGAGGGAGGGGAACATCATAAGTATTGTAAGGGAATATGTCTGGGGAGAATTGGAGGTCAGTCCCAATTCAAGTAAGTCTTAGAAAACCAGACTGAGTTTCACAATGAGGGAAGTGAAGGTTGTTACACATTTTAACTGTGCCCAGTACAACTAAGGCTTGATTTCTGAATACTGCTATGCTAAATTTCACAGCATCTTGATCATGCCTTGCTGCTGGTTTCAAAAAATGTGGTAATATTCAATTCGGCCTGACAGTGTCACAAATCAGAGCTGCAGCCTATTTTGAACAGCATATACTGCCTCAGCCTTGCTGCTCTGGCACCACTTATAGTCCTGGGTTCATAACAGAGCTGTGTCTCCATGGACTTCCATTGGGCATTGTAATGTGCTCCTCCACCTCCCAAGGCCTGGCTGCTTTTGCCCCAAAAGCATTTCTCTCACAGCTACAGATTTTCATCTTCATCTCTAAGACTGCTCTCTAGAAGTCAGCAGTTATTTTTGTTCCACAGTCAGAGAAATGCAGGTGTGAAAAATACTTTGCCCAAGACATGAAAGAAAGTTGGCACAGAGGCAGGCACAAGAACCCAGTCTTCTCTACTACAAGCTGTGTTCAGGACCCTCTTTCTCCAAAGCTGGCAGACCTGGATAGGAGACAGTCTGAGTTTCTCCTCACATGCATACACAGCAGATGCCTAAATATCTAGGAGGCCTTCAGATTACAGCCCTTAGCCACTGAAGCTCTAGACTCCAAGTCCCATCGCTGTGTGAGTGGAAGATGTACCCTCTGCACATATTCTTACCTAGTATCCCTAGGTGTTCGTCACCATTTATCCTGGCTTTGGGAGTCTGGAAAGTCCCATCGGTGTACTCCCTGTAAACTGCTTTCTTGTACCTGGAGCCAAGCAGTCCATTCTCGTTGCTCAAAAATACATCAGCGTAGCTGAGAAATGCAGAATGAGTGCTGAGATACCCAAAAGCTCACAGGGAATAAACAGTTAACTTGTGGCAGAGGGTTCACTAATTGAATGGGTTTCCCAGAGACCTGCTTTGGCTGCAAAGGTGGGCGCAGTGACGTGGAAGGCTGTGGCTCCCATCAGCAGCACCACCAGTGGTGGCATATGCACCATATTGCAAGATGGCCAAGATACCTAACAGACTTCACGAAGGTCTACTGAGAAACTTTGCCAAAGGCTCCCCCAGAAGAAGGGCTCTACCTCTCCGCAGAATGGTTGTGCCGTTCCCTCTCCCAGCTTCGATCAGGCGCGTAGTCCCACACCACCTCCTCTGCCACGATGTAGTATGTCCGCACCCCCTTGTAGTGAAGGGCAGGAGCAGGATCCCTTTTTCCACACTTGGAAACGGAGTAATGTTCCCTCATCCCAGCCTGATAGTGGTTACTCGTCTGGCAGTAGATCTCAAAAGTCCCTGAGGGAGGCAGCACAAACAAGGAAATCAGCTACTTTTAAAGATCCCAGGAAACAGCTGCTTCCCATGCAGAGCTTGTGACATGGCTGACATCAGTATGTGTGTTGTGTGTATCTGGGTTTTTAGGGAGCTTGGTTGCCACAGGCCGAGATTAAAAGGGGTTGTTAGAGAAACAAAGCAGGAATGGCACAAAGTCCTACATAAAAATCATCTCAGGAGGCTTTCCTTACACAATAACCAGCTTATTAGATGTGAAGAAACCAATAAAGTGACATAACTGTGCTATCACTGCTGAGACACTGGTTAAGTAAAAGGTCTGCGAATGCCAAAAGGGGAGGAGACAACTGGCAGCTGAGGCCATCACATTGCGTGAATGAGACACAGTATTGCGTGCCTATCCTGCAAACTGGGAAGACTGGGGTCTGTCATAAATGTGAATCTCCACAAGCCATGGACAGGGGAGTTAAGCTCTGGCAACTGTCTGCTACTTTATTCTGAAAGACATGTCTGCATGTTTCTATGGGTCACAGGCAATGTCCATCGGGGCTGTTACTACAAATATTTAATAGGAAGTGGCAGCCTAGAGAATCAGTCTGGGACAATATGGGACAAGATCCTGTATCTCCTGTTCTTCTCCAGAATCAAATGCAAAGACAGGAGCTGTGGCCTTGTAAATGGGACCAAACAGGACCTAAAGAACAGCTCACCCTGTAAGAGTTTACACAGTGCGAAAGAATCAGCCACAGAAGCAAATACTACAACAGGAGACCTTTCCTGCTGCTAAGTTATATGTGCAGGCACTTACCCTTGTTATCAGGTTGCATGAAGGCGGTAGCAAACGTGTGGGGGAACAGATTGGTTGAATCTCTCCGCATCCCATTCACCTGCAGGGTGTTCCCCTGAAACACAGCTCCATGTACATCTGCTTCACTACCCAAGCCCAGAAGGTGCCAGGACACATTGTCTCCTTCACACACATTCAGCCCAGGCAAGTTACCAAACATAAATCCATTGATGGCTGCAAAGGAGAAAACAATTAACTCTCTGCAGGTAGGTATCGGCCAAGAGATTCATTTTGTGCATACACTTTGACAGGGCAGGCCTGCCAGTGGAAATGTAGCTTGCTTGTAATTCACCCCTGAATATGCTCAGGACATGCTTCTTGAGACAGCTGTGCTTCTTGTCCCATGTCCTACCCACTGCCTCTAGCCTCACTTGATTTCAGGCCAATACAATACAGGCACTCCAGCTTTCCAGCTCAGTCTTTAGGTGAACACTGCCCCATTTTTTGCAGGTTCATTCCCGCTGCATGCAGAACAGCATCAGGCCATACCATGCATCCTGTTTGACTCCTTGAAGCCATCATCCTTCTTCACAGAAGTCTCTTCCATCCTCAAATAGTACTTTATGTTTGCATTTAAATACCAGCTGAGGTTCTCATCAAACACACTGAAGAGAAGGTAAAATTCTTTGTCGATCCCTTTCTAAGATATAATCATAATGATGGCTGTTAATTTTTGAAATGCACCAATTAACTATCCTTACAGTTAAAGCTGTTTTGCCTGGCTCTCATGTTCCCCTTTATCTTAAAACTTGGCTCATTGAGGGCCAGGGCTCTGTCCCTTTACTCATGTTGAATGTTCTTCTTTCGTTCCATGAGAGGCACCATTTGTGAATTTTCCATGATATTTCACATGAGTAAAGTGAACAAAATTCAGCCAAGGATATGAAGCCATTGCCTCCTTCCCCCACCATCCCTACGTTTGGGTGTAGGTTTCACCACCTGTCCAAATCAGACCCGAGATCAGAGCCCAGTCCACAAGGCAGGCTGATGACTATGTTCCACCCCTTCTTTCTCCTACCACAGGCCTGGATTGGGGATTTTTTTTTACTACCCTAAAGCCTTGAAAAATGTTAATTCTAAGAAATGCATTCCAAAGCATGGTGTGTTTCCCCACTAAAAGAACATCCCCATTGCTGTCCAGATTCTTATTCCGATATCATCTTCCTCAGCTGTACCCAGGAAGACACCCTGCAGAGAGGCCTAAGCGATTCCCAGTCTGCGGCACATGGGTGCATGAGGAGTGGCCACACGAGGAGTGGCCGCACGAGGAGTGGCCGTGCACCTTTCCCAATTAAGCATTCATTAAAGGGTTGCCTAAGATTGTGGAGCCAGGATTGCTGCCCCAGGTGATTTTTCCCTGTCCTACCTTTCCAAACAAGTCTGTTTTGTTTACACCCTTTCAGTACCTGCAGATGTTTTATCATTATCACAGCTCCTTCACATAGTGGGCTGCATATAATCACGATCCCCTCTGTGAGATGTCACATTTCCACCCTGTGTACCATGCTGATCTCTTCTGCACTCCTAATTTAGCCACATTGTGCCACCACTGAAAGCAGACAGAAAGCAAACTCCTCTAGGGAGGCTCTCATGGCAGCTGTTTATGTTCCACCCCTTCTTTCTCCTACCACAGGCCTGGATTGGGGATTTTTTTTTACTACCCTAAAGCCTTGAAAAATGTTAATTCTAAGAAATGCATTCCAAAGCATGGTGTGTTTCCCCACTAAAAGAACATCCCCATTGCTGTCCAGATTCTTATTCCGATATCATCTTCCTCAGCTGTACCCAGGAAGACACCCTGCAGAGAGGCCTAAGCGATTCCCAGTCTGCGGCACATGGGTGCATGAGGAGTGGCCACACGAGGAGTGGCCGCACGAGGAGTGGCCGTGCACCTTTCCCAATTAAGCATTCATTAAAGGGTTGCCTAAGATTGTGGAGCCAGGATTGCTGCCCCAGGTGATTTTTCCCTGTCCTACCTTTCCAAACAAGTCTGTTTTGTTTACACCCTTTCAGTACCTGCAGATGTTTTATCATTATCACAGCTCCTTCACATAGGGCTGCATATAATCACGATCCCCTCTGTGAGATGTCACATTTCCACCCTGTTACCATGCTGGATCTCTTCTGCACTCCTAATTTAGCCACATTGTGCCACCACTGAAAGCAGACAGAAAGCAAACTCCTCTAGGGAGGCTCTCATGGCAGCTGTTTTCAGGCTCGCCAGCCACTCCCTGATCTACACCGCAAAGTAGGCAGGATGGCACTAGGTTGTTTTTCTGCCGCCTACTGTTTTTCACGATAAGGCTCTGCTAATCTGTCTTGCAGTTCTCCAGTATATTAATTTCCTGCCATGTAGGCTATCCCTGAGTGAAATACCAAGAGTAAGTTCTGGTTGCCCTTCAGATTTCACCTCTCTTTCATCAAAAGTATAAAGACTGACATGGATTTTCACATGTTTTTTTGTAGTCAGCGCAAACCCCTCTAGGGAGGCTCTCATGGCAGCTTTTTTCAGGCTCGCCAGCCACTCCCTGATCTACACCGCAAAGTAGGCAGGATGGCACTAGGTTGTTTTTCTGCCGCCTACTGTTTTTCACGATAAGGCTCTGCTAATCTGTCTTGCAGTTCTCCAGTATATTAATTTCCTGCCATGTAGGCTATCCCTGAGTGAAATACCAAGAGTAAGTTCTGGTTGCCCTTCAGATTTCACCTCTCTTTCATCAAAAGTATAAAGACTGACATGGATTTTCACATGTTTTTTTGTAGTCAGCTCTGCTTGAAAATGAACTGATCTTGCAGAAGAAATGCAGTTCACCCAAACTTCAAAGCGTTATATCATTCAAGCAAACCACCTGTAAGTAAGTGAAAATGTCTTTTCAACGTTTGAGACTGCAATGAATATTCCACATGCTGCTGAAAGCAGCCGGCTACGCAAGTCTCAGGACAAAAGTTACCTATAAAGTCACATCCAAGGTACACTAGTTCAGCCAAGTTTGTCTATGAGTTTTAAAGCAGAGCTCAGAAACCATTTCAAGGACAGTCCTTGGGAGCCCAGAACACTAGCCATTCCCACCTGAGACATGGGCACCAGCTGTCCCAATGTTAACCTGCCTCATGGCTTTGATTCAAGTCCCCTGGACTCAGACTATCATACGTTTGTTTTTATTATGTTCCCTAATGTTTTGCTGATGCTTCTTTCTCTACAAGAAAACAAAGAACCTAGTAAGAGCACGGCAGGAAAAGCCTTTTACCTGTTTGTTGTTGTCATCCAAAGTGCCTGGCTTGCAGATGACCAGAGGCCCTACTAAACCTGAACTGGGGTCTTTGATGGGATTCACAGCTGAGCTGTACATCCAGGTCAGGCAGGGAGGGTCGCTGGACATGGGCCCAACGTGCTTTGGCACAGTCCAGCGGTACGTAAAGTTGTGCAGCGGCGCAACAGAAACCCCATTCTGGGACAGACCTTTAAAACAGAGATTGGCATGGTTATTCCCAAGGTCCCTGTACAAACTTGGTTACATCTTCTCACCAGCCTACATTCATACTGGGCTTTACTTCATTCATGTCACTAAAATACCCGGCATCTCTGAGGTGCGATGTGGGCGTGTTTAAGGCACACAGGGAGCTGCTCTCAGTACCACGCACATTCCCGCTGGTGCCACGGCAGATTTGGGCATGGTGACAGGAAATAACAAAGCGGATCCCGCTACGTCTGGGGAGACGAATGTTGGAAGCATCTGGTTATCTAAGCTGGAGTGCACTGGGCACACTCCTCTACTCATGGGGTCTCAAACAGGTAGAAATGGTCTGAGCTTTAGTTTACAATTTTCATCTGAAAAATAGCACCTCTGGAACCATACTCCCTCTGGCACCCTCGCTGGGCACCAGTTCAGTGGAAAGTCTCCTTCAGCAAGGCCTCAGGCAGGCTCAGAGGACCAGGCTGGCTTCTACCCAGTTCCTGAGCACATCCAGTCCTTCCCGGCTGCAGAAATTCCCCAGCACAGAGGAGGTATGGGCTGTGGAGCTCCACCACCAGCATTAGCATTGAATTACTTGAGAAAAGGGAGCCACAAACCATCATGATACCACATCCCTTCCCACGCCTTCCCATAGGACACTCCGTGAGGCTGGATGCTGAAAGGCCAGGAGGCTTTGTTAACAAACGTCACGAGGATGGTGTCTCCAACTTCAGCTTTGATCACTGGACCTACACAAATAGCAGAGAGAGCATGTCAGCAACAGAGCAACTTCCCAGGTGACCAGGCAAACAAAAGAAGCCAGGGCCACCTTTCACCCAGGCTGAGGGGAGCAGAAGACACAGAATAAAGGTGGACGCCCCTGCATGTCAGCACAGCCTAAGGCCATTCAGCCCTGACAGCAGGAACAGGGGGCTGACAAGAATTATCTGAAAACATTTCAGGTCTGCAGAAGAACTCAGAGAAGATGCTTTAGGCCTTCACAGATGGAGTAACAAAATGGACAAATGTGCCGAAATGCCCTCGGGAAAGGCCCGTGTCTCCCACCCACCTACCTAAGGCCCTCTCAGCCTTCCAAGACAGGTGCCTCAGGCCTGAGGTCTGGTGTGTAGAGAGGTGCGAGATGCTCTAAGCCCACCACTGTCTCTGTGAACCATAGCCCCAGCCAGCTAGAAAGAAACCATGAGTCTTTAATATGCCTATCGGTTCCCACCAGCCTGCAGACCCCTGGGTCCACAGACCAATCCTGACAGCTGCAGGAGGGCATGAGGAAAGCCAGGCTGCTGACCAGAAAAACTGGCAGAGACCCATGCCTCAATGTGCCTATCTCGATGTGCCTCCATGTGCTCGGGTCCTCCAGCAGAGGACGTCTGAAAGCCACGGGTAACCGTGGCCTCCCCAGGCCCTGCTCTGTGCCCCAGCAACTGCTGCCTTGGGGCTCAACATCTCCTTTGGGTGGCACCCCGATTCCTCAGAGGAACCCCAAGCCGAGCCCTTTGTAAACACACCACTCGCCTTCCTGATGTGTGAGAGGGCTCGTCTCAGGCCTGGAGCTGTGTCCCTCTCCCCTCCATCAATTAAGACTTAGGGTTGGACTGCTCCTTGCAGTTCAGAGGGAACTCGTTAGCATGCTGGTCCACAACAGGGTAATCCCACTGCAACTCTTCCACCGATGAGGCTCCCTCTTCCTCTTCCCCTTCCCCACCCCTCCGCTACAAGATGGCCCAGACTCCATCCCCACTGCTCATTAAATGTCTCAGGCAACTGATGTAGGCCATAAAACCAACAGACTCGGTACAAAAAGCAAGCAACCTGCTGTGTGGTTAGCGACCTGGATAGGCTATCTGCAGTGTCTGGTAAGCACACAGGACTTTGGGCAGCACCACAGCCAGCCGCTGCGAGGGAAAACATGTGGAGGGCAGCAGGAGCAAGCTGCAGGGTGAGGAACTGCCAGGTGCCCACAGCTGGTGTGCCTAACAGCCCTAAGAAGAAAAACAACAGCGCTAACAACCAACCACCCAGCCTTCCCCACAGCACAGCTTTGTGTACTTTAGGGCAAGAACAGGCAGCATAAGCCACCGGCGCATGCTCATGCAGCATGGGTTGTCTGCACGCACCACATCACATTCAGCAGCTCCCTGTTCTGGACCTTGGTCCCTCATGGCCCCATATCTCTTCTAGACATCCCAGCTACTTTATTGAGTCAGCTTTAATTAGACAGTTCAATGAGTTCATGTCACTCCCCCCACAGATGTCACTTGTTTTCTGACTGGAGATTTTCATCAATTAATCCTTCAGTGTTTCTAGTTTACCAGTAGAAAATACCTGTAATTTCTTTCTACAAAGTCATATCCGAGTTTTCCCTCAGTCTTTCTATAGGAATGTGGCTGTTGCTGGTAATGCTAACCCTTTTTTTCACCCTGGTTCCCAAGGTCCAGCAAGATGCTGTCAGCTCCTGACAGTTACACTGCATCTCTCCTATGCGTAACTCCACCATTTAACTTTTATTCAGCTGCTTATACTTCTTTTTTGCCTCTCTTCACTATTCTCCTCCCCCCTTCCAATCTGTATTTTACTCCATGTGCTCTTTCCCTCTGTGGCCTCTGCTGGGATTGCTGTTGCTGATTTCTGGTGTCACTAGATTATTAGTCACTGCTGATGCAGGAAATTGGACCACACCTATATGCTTCTATCACATATGTCACAGCTTTCACACACAATTCATTTGCCTCTGCAGAGTGCCTATTTTCTTGTCTCATCTTTCTTCACCAGCGTCACTGTTACCTGGCTATAACAGAGAGAGCACCCACTCGGAAGAGGAAGCTTTCTGTGAGAAAGTGGGGTTTGTAGCATGTCTTGAAGATGCTCAGTCAAAAACACATAACCGGGGGCTATTACTGTGACCTGTTTAGCTCCAGTTACAAATACTATACTGTGTCCCTCAGCCCTTACTACTAACCTCTGAAGACTGCCCCAGCAGAATAGTGATTCTGTCTATTCTACCATTCCACCTCCTAGGTCCATCCCCCTCACTCTTAGATGTAACTGCTGTGAAACACCTCCTCTGTGCCGCTCACTGCGCCACAAAACAAGAGGACAGTTACAGCCAGCTGGTACTCCCGACATCAGCATTGTTCTCACTGGCACTGAAAGAGGATTTGTGTTGCTGGATGATTCCTACCGAGTATCCCCAGGTGTTTCTCTTCTTCTGATTGCTGCTTTTCCTCACGGAAGCTCTCATCAGTATATTCCACATACTTTGCCTTCCAATAGACTCCCCCAATTCGGTAGGGGCTACGCTTGAAAAACTGCTCAGCAGGGCTAAATGCAAAAAGTAAATGTCAGGTCATTTCTATGAAAAAATCAGTCCTGTTCTTCTCCTGCTCCCTCCCCACACCCCTCTGGCAATGCCAGCAGCATCTCCAAATCGAGCAGCTTTTCAGACAAGAACAGCATTTCTGGTTTGGAACAAGCACAGCTTGTCTCTGTGAAACTTTTTCATCCTACAGACTCATCTACCCGCTGTGTTCAGGGAGCACCTCTGGCACGCAGCCCTCTCCCAGCTGAAACAGCCGGGTTCGATGGCACAGGTCTAAACAGCATCTCTATACAAGGTGCGCAAAAGAAGGCAGTGAACAAAACTGCAGTGCAGTAAATGGAAAGGCAGTGCTAAAACACTGAGTTCTTCAGAGGCCAGGGGACAACTGCAATCATAACTGAAAAAATCCTCATGCAACAGTTGTAAAGAGAGATTTATTTCCTCCGCCACCACCCTCTCCAAACACACAGACAGACAGAACATGCCTTGCAGGAGAGGCAGCTTAGTTACAAGGCCAGCTCACAGGTCTAAGGAGCTTTCAGTTCTAAGGTCTGCAAGAGAGTTGCTGCATGGCTTTGGGTAAATCATTAACTGCTCCACATTTCTACTTCTCCATCTGAAAGAGGTGTATCTTCTCCAACAGCTTCCCAGGGAAGAGAATGGAGGGGAAGGCATGTCTTTGTTTCTGTTAGCCAAAGTCCGAATGGGAAACCACTCACCAACTGCTATCACAACCATCTGACACGTGAGATGGAAGGCTGTCATCAAGGTCACTGCATTTGATTTCCTAGAAACTGCTTGCTGCAGCAAGGCTACACTGAAGTGTATCTGCAGGCTAGCTCTGCCACCCTGTGTCTGCTGTAAGGTGTGCTTTCTTAATAGTTCATCAAATATACAGATCTGTTCCTAGGTCAGCCACAGCAAGCAGAAATGAAGCCCAGAGACAAATGTGGCAGCTCACGTTCTACATAAGCTGGGACTCCTGGAGTCTGTGGGTAAGGCTATGAACCTAGTACTGCTCTCAGTACAGTCTAGCTACAGCAGCCTACATTTCCAGATGGGGTGATCTGCCTTCCCAGGAAATTTACTCCACATGAATTGCAGGCATGTATTTTGATAAGAAAGAAATTCCACATCCTCCTTAGCAGCCTCCCCGACACAGACCAGAGACTCCCAAACACTGCCCTAGCCCACCAGCCTCTTGCTTACCTGCCTGCCTCACTCAGCCGTTTCCCACTGCTTTGGTCGAGCCCTGAAGGTGCGTAGTCCCACTGCACTTCCTTTGCAGCTATGTAGTATTTCCGAACTGTCCCTTCCAGGGTGGATGCCGGAGCTTGCAGAGAACAGGGCCGGACTTCATAGAGTGCCCCCATCCCAGCTGTCCAAGACATGGTGGAAGACACGCATGCTTAACCCCTCTCAGCCAGTTTGACCAGGCAATGAACACAATCCCATGTTCCTACCACGAACTGGCCATTCCTCCTCTGTTGTCCCAAACAGCACATGGCTGGGAGAAGGTGATTCGGTGGTTCCCACAGCAAGGAGTTTTTTGTGTTAGTGAGCAGAGCTTCTTACCTTAGATATCGGATGCTATGGAAGTATGGACAGAGAGCGAATAGACCCTTCTGCTATCCTCAGATGTACCATCAAGTGCCCCTTATAGGGGCTAGACCTCTTAAGGCACTGCCTCATCTTAGCTTTCAGCTCTACCAAACTTACTGTCTTCACCACTGATCAACATGGAACATCATAGAGTGGTACAAGTCATCCCCAGTAAGTCTGGCCTGCACATTAATAATCATTCCACCCCAATTTATACAAGACAAGGAATCACCCCATTCATCTAGGGATGTTTTTAGTGGGAATGCTGCCCAAGGCACTGTCCCCTACCACACTATGTCACAGGACCACACTGGGAGGAAAAAAAGGGAGGCCACAGAGTGCAGGATATATTCCAACCTCTGCCTTACCTTGTATGTGATCATTGATCTGACAGCTCAGTAGCCATCTCCCAGGGTTACTGGGGATCATGTCCGCTGTAACAAAAGTGGCTGGGAAGAGGCTGGCCACATCTGTCCTATGGCCTCGAATATTGAGCATTTCTCCATGAAAGTAGGCTGTATGAACATCAATTTCATTGCCCATCCCAAAGAGGTGCCATGAAACGTAATCCCCAGCACACATCGTCACTTCAGGGAGGTTCCCAAACACATAACCATTAATAGCTGCAAAACCAACAAGCCAAAAATCAGAGATTAGAAAAGGGGCCTTCAGAGCTTCTGCCAGCAGGTCACAGTACAGACATGTTTGGAGGACGGACCTATCCAGAACTCATCCTCCTTTTCTTGTTCTGGAGAGCCCAGCTCCACAACTCATTCCTAAAATAAAGTGAATTCAAAATCTCCAAACAACTAACAAAGGCACATTCAAGCCAAAGATTAAATCAAAGTAACACTACTTTTTTCTGGAGTTGTTGCACCGTCCCTGTGATATTGTTTACCTAGCACATGATCTCAGAGCTTGCTGTCTCCCTTCTCCCCTCTACCCACACCCTGGCATACAACAGCAGAAAGTGCTTTTCAAGATACCAGAGCACTGACACCCCTGGAGTGTCTGGGCAGAGTCAGTGGCTTCACGAAGGTGACACTGACCATGCATTTTGTTGCTCTCTTGGAATTCCTCCTCCTCTTTGTCTACAGAGCCTGGATCTGTGCAGAACGACGCTATGTTCTCATCCAGGTACCAGCTTAGGTTCTCATCCACCACACTGAACATCAGAAAGAAATCTATGTCCACATCCTGCCGTCTTTGAGAACTGCCAGTCAGTACTCCTAGGGTGAAAAGATGAATGAATATCTACCCATGCAGAAAAGCAGACATCAGTCAAGGGATTAAAACACCAATAGAAGAGTAACTCTTATCACACAAATTAGAGACAGATGCTTTCCCCACCATCCTAGCACAGCTCATTGCAGAGTTCTAGCAAGCTCACTCTTTTCTAATATATCCCTGCTAATATGTTTCTCACTCCCAAGCAGCTCTGCCACTGCATGGCTGAACTGCAACACCTTCAGTGTTCTTACTCCTGCTGAAATCAAGCAGTCCCCCTTTTTTTTTTTTTTAAATACACAAACTAGGTCTTGGACAAGATTCCTGCTTTTAACATGGAATCAAACAGCTTTCTCAGATCAAGAGGCCTACAAGCTCACCTGCCCAGCCACTAAGGGATAAAGACAATGTAATGACCAGAACCCAGCTAGAACACGGGTACTGTCTTCTCCAGTCATGCTGCATTGTCCTGTGAAGCTGGGAGCTGCCCACCAGAGTATCTTCTCATCCTACCCTTGTTCAAGTCACCACAAAATCTTCACAGTATGAAACTGGAGCCCTCAGCTGCTTTCTCTTAAGAGTTTTTACCTTTTTTGCATGTAAGTAATGGCCCAATTAATCCAGATGCAATGTCCTTTGGTGCATCAATATGGGAGTGGTAGATCCAGGTCAAGCAGTTTGGGTCATCAGCAGTTGGGCTGTGATCTTCAGGGACAGTCCAAGTATAGGTGTAATTCCCTCCTGGGAAAACAGCATCATCCTTCTTCTGATCCTGGGGGGACATATCGGGATACAGGGATCCTAGAACAATTGAGCAATCACAACATCCATTCAAGCAGAGCAGATATGTCCACACATGTAACTTTACACTGAGCTGCTCTCACTCAGTGGAGGGCTGCACGTATGTACTTAGGTAGCAGATTTCAAAGCGAGACTCACCATCCCAAGGCTGAAATAGTGTTTAATCATCATTCTCTCAAAGAGAAACTGAGGCACAGAGCCATTGTAAGGCAACTTGCCCAGTAAATGGGTCAGCACAGAGTCAGAAAGATGATTCCCATTCTGCCTATTGCTACTTTGCCTTCAACTCTGCAATGCACCACAGTCAGCCTTCTCTACAATCTCTAGGGCTGCTTCAAATAGCAGTTCTTTGGTCTCATACTTCACCATTCTTGTGAAGTTCCTGAAGCTCATCACACTCGTGATTCTTACACTACAGCACTTCAAATAATTAATACAGCTCTTTTCCTTCTGCACCACTCTCCCACTAGCAAGCTTTGGAGGTTCTTCTAAAATCAAGAAATCTGGGCTGTGTACTGTAATGCCCAGGTCAGGAAACTACTCCCAGACCCATGAACCTGCTAACCCAACACCAGGTGACTTCATTAAACATCTAGGTGCAGTTGCTTTCCAGCAATATAGCTTTGGGCTAACAAGTCCATGGCTTTACAGACATCTCTCCTCATGGCATACTCCTAAGTTCCCAGCGAGAAAAATCTGTCTCCTTTATGGCAGTGGTTCATTTACCTTCAGAGTCCTTTTCGTAGAAAACACCGTGAGGATGGATCGTATATGGTCGACTAGCAAAATTTTTTAGGTGTACTTTAATGGTATCCCCTACTTCTGCTCGGATGATGGGCCCAAGGAAACCCAGCCAGCCAGGTTTGGGAATCTCAGTGGTGTACGTGGAGTCCGTATATTGCTTATAGACAGATTTCTTGTACGTGCTCCCCACCCTGTCTTTGCCAGGCTGGAGGAACGTTGAGGCCTTTCTGTTAAATTCAGAAAAGGGAAGGGCACCATGAGTCATGCATTATTTAAAACAGCTGGTCAATAACACAATAGAGTGACAACGACACACAGCTTTCCCAGGTAAGCCCGAAAGCTTTGGCATTACAGAGGACCACCTGTGCTCTACCCTAGCATGCTCTAAGCCATCCGTGAACTTCCTCCTCACACACCTCTAACCGCTGTGACATGGGCAGCGCAGCCTGCTTGAGAAACAGGCAGCACTGGCCGTTAGACTTGTCTGCTTTCTGAGCATGTGAAACACAACAGGGGACATCAGCACATTAACAGCTTGGTGAGCCTGGGATCACAGCCACCAGTACAGCCAGACGCCTGTCACCATACACAGCCACGGCCTCATCGCCAGTTCTTCACAAACAGACACAAAGTGCACCCCTGAACTGTGCAGTGCAAACAAGGAATGGGAAGGATGGTGCTTCTCTGACAATCACATGTGGGTGACACAGGGAAGACCAAAGCCCTTCTCATGCCTGCTTCAGCCTTCATTGGGCTTTTAGAAACTCACTTCAATGCTTTCGTAGCATTTGCAGCTAAATCATAAGCGGGGGGGGGGGGGGTTCCGTTCTGAGGT
>NW_008796193.1:395550-400825 GCF_000699145.1 Aptenodytes forsteri | reverse complement strand
AAAGATAATGCAGAAAAAAAAAAAAAAAAAAAAAAAAAAAAAAAAACGGGGGGGGGGGAGGAAATCTCCTGAGCTCTCTGGCCAAAATTCACAGCCTAAAAGATGATTTTTCTACTTAACAGATTCTGAATTATTTATAGAATGGTACGTACCTGCAGACAAGTCAGGCAGGTACGTACCCAGCACGTAACCAGCTTCCAGAGTTAAAACCTCATACAGGTACTAAAGTTCAACTCATGATATTTGTTCTTTATGACTAATTCTTAGTAAATAAGAGATGAGTCATGGTCCAGGTATTAGCGGGACCGGCCTAAATGAGAGCTGAGGTTACTCCCCCCACTTCCCCCTTAGTATCAATCACTCTGCAGTAATATAAGTAGCCCTGAAATACGCATTAGAGTTTGCCTGTATCTCCAGAAGATGAACAGTTGAGACCAAAACATTAAGCATTGCCCTTGTCATTCAAAATTGTAAAGGGCTGGGCTCTAGCTATACAATCTAGAGCCTATCCCTTTGCGAAGTCATCCCTGCAGCCACTATTAGCAAAGAGTTAACAGATAATTCATACTTCATTTTGCAGATTTGCCTCTTTTTTCCCCCCACATAGTCCATTTCTTCCCAACAAAAAAATTCTTCAAGCATTTTACTACCTACCATTCATATAAACATCACATCCTTTTCTTATTGCTAGCAATTTGGTTTCTGCAATCATTGTACAAATAAGTCCCATTAGCTAATTGTTTGCAGTGACAGAACAGTTTTTAAATTGCTTTTAAGTTTAACAGCCTTGAATTTCATTTCCTTCTCTTCATATATTATGAAAGAAAGAAAACAAAACCCACTGCATTCGTTATCACTGCAAGAGTCAGCAATAACATCTATTAATCCTGAATTTTGGGGGGTTTACTTTTCTCTGAACTAATTTAAGTCTATTCAGCATCTCCAGAGAACAGAGACTTTTCCACGCTAAACTGACAGACCTTGATGTTTTTCTGTGAACCCCTCCTATTCCTGCTGTGCTGTTTCTGAAAGATATGTATAAACCCCAGTGTTATTTATTATGGAGGGGTAAATGACTGAGAGCAGGTCAAGAAATACAGGTTATTTGCCATAGAAAATGGGGGGGAAGCACAAATGCCTTTCAAAAGATGTGGAAAGCTATGCAAAAAAAACCCCAAACAAACAAAAACAAACAAAAAAACACTAAAGAAAAAGATTTGGTGTTTTGAAAACTAAAACCAAAACCTGTTTTTGTAGTGACTCAAAGTAATTATTGCCCTCTCCAGATTTACTTTTACAACAAAAACAAAAAGCATTTTTCAAACAACCCCTAAAATTTCATGCAGGAAGTTCCATTAAGTCTAAGGCTTGAAATTCGATTTAAACAAAAACAAGCTGGCTCTGTGAAGTCATTTACATCAAGGTGAAAAGTCATCATGCCTCAGGATACACAAGCTGATCACCAGCTGGAACTAAGAAAAATGAAACCCCAGGGCAGAGTATTGCACAATCTGTTCTATTATAGAGTGTTTGTACTTCCCTCTAGTGTACGGGCACTGATCACTGGATGCTCCATTAAACTGACCATTCGTTTTCCCACTGATACAGTTTCTATGTTCCTTCAATAAAACAAGTTAAACATTAAGCTCATAAAGATCAGACATCTATCAGATCGTGTCTCTTGCTTGCTTAGATGCCCCAGGATACTTGCATGAAATTACTCATAAAATTACTATTTTAAGCCAGTACCAGACTAAATTCTTACAGAACTAAACATACAGGTTATGGGCGATGCTTTGGTTAGCAAGTACGTTCTTTCCTGTTGGAGCATAGTTCCAGTCCACCTCGCGGATCCCCAGGTAATAGACTCGGGTGACTCCTCCAGTAAATGTAGGTGATAGCATGTGGATGTAAAGCAGCAACAACCAAAACAATCCCATCATAGCCTGAAGTGAAGGCACTTTTGGAGGTTACACCTATTTGGGAGAAAAGAAAAACAAAGGTAATGAAACAGAAGTAGAATATGACCACATGGTTTGAAGGTACTGGGCATTTTGAGAGGGTATGAAGAAGTCAGGCAGAAGTCCTATTTGGATCATTATTCAAATATCCAAGAAGGAAATCTATATAACAAAACTCCTATAACAAAATTAATGCACAAGGTGGATGGAGATTATGCTTTGCTAGTCAGTCCCCAATACCAAACGTGCTTCTCATAACAGTTTGATTAACCTTTTTTTTTGTCTGTAGTTCTCTTCCAAATGCTTTGTTCCATAAAGTTGAGAAAATACTGCTAATTCAGCAAGCTTTCGCACAGTATGAGATGAGGTAAACAGATTCACAGCAAGCGCTATGTTAGCAGAAAAGGCACCTATAAATCATATATGCTGTGTAACTGCCTTCTTTGGGCAGCAGAGTCCTGAGCAGAAAGTGCCACACATACTGGAATTTCAAGTGACTGTTTTTTCACCATCTCTGATGTCCCAAATCATCTTACAGGACCACATACAAAGCTCAGGGAAATAATCCTGAGCAAGTATCTTTATATTTTAAAGCATTGCCAAGATCTCTCTATTCTACTAAACCACTTGAGGAAGTACGATTTAGTCAGTATGAAGTAATTTTAAATTTTAACTTCTTCAAAGATTGCTTTTAAAGAGCTGTCCTCTGTAATCCAGGGAGTGCATCTCAAATGGGCTGCACAAGGCTTCTTGCTTAGTCTAGTTCCATTAAATATTTTCCCCATGATGTAGATCACTAAGTAAGGAGCTCACTCATAAAACTTCCAAAAGACACTAAGCTCGGTGTGAATAAGCACCAGAAATACTCCAAAGAGAGATCCAGGGCAAGTTGCAGAAATTGTCTGAAATCATCAAAATACCATTCTGTGAATACAAGTTCAAAGAACTACCTGTATGAAGGAGAAACTGATGCAATGTGGGGCAGCAGAATTACAAAGGATAAGACAATAGCTTAGGATTAAAATGGATGACAAACGAAATAAAAACCCACATGAAAATGCCTAAGAAAGATCTCATCCAGTGATATAATTAACAAAGCTGGATGCAACCAATAATCAAACTGCCATCTAAAACAGATGTCCAGCTCTTTAGACACATAACAGCAACTTCGAAAACGTTCAGCAGAGAGAAACCGAAAGCAAGAGAATTAGAAAAATGTGACCTAGCAAGAAAGCTTAAAGGAATCAGTTTTCTTCAACTTCAAAAAGAAGGGGATGGTGACATAACACCATGTCAAAGACAGAAAGGTTTTTTTATAAAGAGGTTGTCATTATTTATTCTCCCGTCTTTGGTAATAGCAACATGAATATATCAGGTTTATTTGCAGCAAAGGCAGATATTCTGTAAGCTTTCAGCTAGCATGGCATCACACTAGAACAGCTTTCTCAGAGAAGCTGTTAAATCTCTTACCACATCCGATACCCAATATATGGATTCAACCCCAGTACATGGCAATGGACTAGGTACCTTCCAAACCTGTATTTCTGATTTCCAGACATGCTGTACTATCTTCAGAAGCTAATGATAATCAAGTATTACTGATTCCAAACAGTCATTAAATTGAGAAGTTGAGAGAAAGCAACTCTCAACTTGGAAAAACCTTTCCCTCCTGTCTCAAAAGGGGGCTGTAGGGATCTCTCTAAATCCGAGATAGTTTTGATCCATTAACGCAGTATAGCTCTGCTCCAGCGGCTCCATCAGCAAACCCTTCAGAAGGTCCCGGTCACACACCTGAAGAAACTCAGGTACAGAACAGCCCCTTCCCCATGGCCCTAGCAGAGCGGGGATGATGGCAGAGCGCTTCCTCTATCTCACTGCTACACACGGTCCACTAACCTCACCCACCTTATTCCCTGCTACTGCTGCTCCAGTAACCGGTGGTGTTCACGGGGAGGTGAAATACCTGCACTGACCCACCCATTCTGTGCCAATAAAGAGGTTTCAAAGCAAGGAGTTCAGAAAGCTGTACCTGTGCTGTTTCACACACACGCCATAATAGCAAAAGGCAGTGGAGACAGCGACAAGGAAAGACAAAGCTGGTGGCACCAGGCCTCAGCCTGAAACCTCCCATCCTGTTGGCACACACCCTGCTGGGAAGGGCAAGGGGATGCTTTTGACTCAGCTGAAGAAGTGGCCTTCTTGTCAACACGGATCAAAGTACATAGGCGCAGCTTTCTGGGGAGAGCATGCCCGGTGCATGGGGTGGCCGTCCTCGAGGACTGGGAGCAGCTGAGCCCAGGGAGTCAGTGTGGGCTAATCTTTATGCCCTCAACCTTAATGGTTTTTGCAAGCAATATCAAATCCTAGGAAAGGACAAAGCTTAGACTTTATACCAAGGACAAACAGCAACTCTTGGAGTTGGTTGTGAAAACTGTCTACTGAGACAAATCCCAGCTGCGTCAGCCCACTATTTCTACGTGGCAGAGTCCTGGCTTACCACATTAAAGCTCCACGCTGCAGCATCAGTAAACTTATCAGATAAATCAGACTCGACCAGAAGTCATGGCAATTAAATACCTTGTGAATGTGCTCTGGCATTCAAAGTCATTAACAGAAGTCCCGTCTGGACCTCAGGCTGGAGTTTGATCACAACATTGCACATACCTCTGTGGCAGTTTTAGGAAACAGCAAAACAGCATCGCTCAATGAAGATTCAGCAGGCTAGACTGATTCTGTTCTCATATTCTCTTTACAGTGACTAATCACCATTTAGTTACTCTACTAGTCCAAGGTGAAGGAAACCAACAACCTTAAATTCGTTTCAAAAAAGTTATTTTTTCTTTGAAATATATGCCTTGATTAAGAAAAAAACCCCAACAACCCAGACTGTATTCATCCCTGAACCTTGATACTTTATAGCAGAATCCTTACTCCCAGGACTTCCCTTTGCTGATTCACTAATAGTACAGGAATTGCAAATGAATGGAAAATTAGATTTCAGTCTACTTGGTAGCTGACCGACTTCCATTTTATCAAGGCAGACGGGCTGACCGCAGGGGTCTTTCCCGACACTTGACTGCAGAGAAACCATTGCCCAAGAAAGAGGGGGAAAAAAGTATTAAATGAATGAAGGAAACCATTTCGTCCCTTACTTGCGGAGCAGGGCTGGACGCGGGCTCTGCTGGAAGGGCGAGGGCGTCAGCTGGGAGACATCTCCCGCGGCGGGAGCCTACAGAGTGAAGATGCACAAGCGCCAGAGGGGACAAAGTCTGGGCTGTAAAAAGGGGCGCTGCCTCGCCTCCCGCGGGCAGGCC
>NW_008796193.1:366843-394270 GCF_000699145.1 Aptenodytes forsteri | reverse complement strand
AGCGGGTAACGGCGCGGCCTGGCGCCCTGCCCGTCAGCGGGGAGAGCGCTGGGGCGGGCAGGGACCGGTGAAAGGGTGGGCGAAACGGGCACGCGTGGAGGCGCGTCTGCTCGCGGGCGGAGGGCGCGGGGCGGTGCCTGTGCCGGGCCGTGCCCTGGTACCCCCGCTGCGGCGGGTGCCTGTGCGGTCAACGGTGAACACGCGTGGGGCAGTTCAGAGCGATCTGGCGTTGCGCAGCGGCGGAGCACGTCCGAGTATTAAAATCCCAAGTTACATGTAATTAGCTCAAAGAGGTGACGCTCAGTGGAAAAAAACACTTTGAGGAGTAATTAACTTTTAATTTTTTCTTCGTGAGATTAGGAAGATAGGCCTTCTTGGTCCCGTATGCCTTCAGGCAGAGGACACTACAAACATACGCAGACTAGTAAGGCATCTGACGCAAACACGGTGTTTATTTTTGTCCCGTCATTTTTAAATCCGTAGGATTTTCTCCACTTTTTTCAGAGGTTTGGCCTTTACAAAGGTGAAGATGAAAAGGAAACATGATATTTTTGTTCTCTTTGTGAACAGCATAAAAATGATACAAAGACCTGCCTGGTTTCAGGAAGTTTGAACTTGAGAATATGATAAATCTGAAACTGTTTGTGTCACAGTTACCCTTTTTCACGGCTGGTTTCTGTTGTCTGAACTTTTAGTAACTCTGCAGTGTTACTTGGTTATTTTTAGTGGTGTCATAGTACGTACAATGGAAGAATCTCATCAGGAGCTGGGCAAACCCTGATCAAGGGAGATAAAAGCCCTCTAGTGGCATGAATTCCATTGTGCTTGAGCAATATTTATGTTTCCTGTGGACGAAGAGAGCAGCAGATATGTGGGGTTTTAGAACGATTTTTCTTTGGATTGAGATCAAAACTTCAGGGCTTTAAAAAAAACAAACCCATTCAATAGAAGTGTTCCATGTAACTGTCTTTTTGGATTCAAACCTTTTAGTACAGCCCCCAAGTACTCAGAAGTGCTCACACAGACAATTCCCTTTGCTAAGTGTTTTGTCCTTCCCTGTTGTAGGAACTGTCTCTGATCTATGGTCTTGACTTACGAGCAACACCTTGGAAAAATTGTGCTTGTTCTCTAACCGTTCCTTCTGCTTGTTTCCTAGAATGGTGAGAACTTCTGCATTCTGGATGAGCAGAGATTTGCCAAGGAGCTACTCCCCAAGTACTTCAAACACAACAATATCTCCAGCTTCATACGACAGCTTAACATGTGTAAGCATCAGCTGTTCTTATGTATTCTTTCTGCCAAGTTCATTGCTACTTGGCATCGATTTGAATTTCTTTAAACAAACCAATTGACTTGGCAGGTCTTTCATCCCTGAAAACCTGAATTCTGGTCTTGAGTTTGCTTTGCAAAAGAAAAGAGTAACAGTAGAGCTTGGCTTAGTCTTTGTTTTCTGTTTTTCAGCTCTTGAGTCCTTGTGAGCAACGACCGTAAAAATACTGTTTCATGTGCTGGTACCTAAAGCTTGGGTAGAGTTCACTGGGCTCCAGTGGTAGAGTTAATGGTAATGGTAACAGCAAACTTATGCATACCTAGAGGAACAAAGGCCGTATCTACACCCATGTGTCTAGTACATGAAAAAAATTGCCTAGATCATGCTGTTGCCTGCATTGCTGTGTTGAAAGAAGATTAGTCACACTGATGGATCGAGCTGGACTAAGTTTCTCATTATGTTTTCTGTGCTCGACTCGTGAGCATCACGTAGCATCCATTATCTAATGCATGTACAACTTGTACAGGCAAAGAAGCTGGAGTGAGGTGGTAATTCAAAGACATAGTACAATGTGCAGGGCTGCAAAACACAGCAGAAATAGTTGTTTTGCAGCAGATAGCTTATGGACTGAGTGAAGGTACAAACTGCATAGAAGATGGCCACCTTATTTAGAAATTCCATTCGGAGTTGGGGGGAGGAACTCTCTGTCCTTGCCCAGTAGCTTTGCCTGGTCTCTCTAGCTGATGCCTGTTTAGGTTTTGTCAGACATGAGAGAGAAAGCATACATTTAGCCTCCTGACACAGGGTGGATGCTTCTGTTTGTGTCGAGACTCCATCACTTGAGTGTTAAAGGATAATGCAAACAAACAATTTTCAGTTGCCTTGTAGCAAGGGTAAATGCTAAAATGCAAATATCCCTATGAAGACATGCAACGCGATGGCAGCCTCCTTTTCCTGCTGGACCTATCCTAGCTTTGAGTAAAGTTTTCTAATGATAGCGCTGTTGGGGAGCAGCGAAACTGGAATACATTAACTATGTTGAAAACTTGAACAAGGAGAGATACAGATTGGTCTGTCAACTGTATTTTGCATCTACCCTGTGGTACTTGAAGCAGTGATGGAAATAGAGCTGGCAATGTCTTATGTCATGCAGGCAGTCTGGTATGGAGAAAGTACTCTGCATGCATGTGTTTGCATAGGCTGAGAACTAATTTCCTTACTTCATTCTGTAGACCCTGGTGGTACATGACAGCATTTGTTTTGATATGTAGTTGTCTGGGAATATAGGCATGAAAGGGAAGGTGCACTGTTCCGCTGCTTCCACTGGGACAAGATTTTATTCAAGATATCCTAATAAATCTCATTTCTAACTAACTTCTGTGATTATTTGGACATCACTGTCTTGCTTGTGGACCCTAGCTGGCCTCTGCCATGCGTGCTGTTCATACAGCCTGCAAGGTCATTTGATGGTATTGTCGACATGTTCTCTAGCTGTAAAGGTCGGAGCAGTCAAATCGTTGAGTACCAAAGAAAAGCTACTTTGCCTGTTTTTCATAGTTTCTGCTCCCAGTAACTGTAGTACTGTAGGTATTTCAGTAGCCTTGGGGTTTTCTTTAGCTATGTGTTGTAACAGTCAGCTTTGCACTGAAAGAAATTACTTTGTTAATACCTCTCCACAGATGGTTTCAGGAAGGTGATTGCTCTGGAGAATGGTATGATTACAGCAGAGAAAAGCTCAGTCATTGAGTTCCAGCACCCTTTCTTCAAGCAAGGGAAGGCACATTTACTGGAAAACATCAAGCGCAAGGTACAGTCTAAGCATGTATTTACTTCACTTTGTTATGAAAAGTAGCTTATCAAGAGCAGGTCTGGGGGTTTCAAACACTTTACAGCCAACAAATTCCATGGGAACCAAGGTTGTGCATCATGATGCAAGCCTTTGTAACTCCCTCCTGAATGCTAGGCTAATGCTTGGCTTGGCCTCCTCGTGCCAGCTCTTAGACAAAACACACCCTGCTGTTGTTTAGCAATGCACTGGAGTAGGACCACATTCTTCATAGCTGTCAAACTAGAGCCCTTTTTCCACAGAGTTCATATACACAATTACAGCTTACCATGGTGTTGGGTTGACGGTTGGACTCGATGATCTTAGAGGTCTCTTCCAACCTTAATGATTCTGTGGTCTTCATTTCTGCCAGCGTAGCAGAGTTGGAAAGAGTCACAAAGTGAAAGAAGTAAAAGAAAATACATTCCCATTTGGTCGTCATTGAAAATTAGCAAGGGATCAGTAATCAGTTCATTTGGGCGAGTTTGCATAAATTACATTGTTCCTCCAAAATGATGTTGCCACTAAGCTACATCTTTGTTACCACTTTCCAGTTTTCTTTTGTACATTCAGGCCTTGTCTGACCTGTTTCTGCACAGATATTTACTCTCTATTGGCACATTACAGCCCATAATATCCTGGCTGCCAGAGAAAGAGAATCATCACACATCACGTTGACATTTGAACTGCAGAATCTTTTCTTTAGAATGTCGTAATGTGGTAGCTACATTGCCCAAGTTAATAAAAGCACAGGGTAGGCTTGAGAGTCACAATTGTGTTTTGATTGATTCTTCACTGAGCTGTCTCTGCTCAGAATCACAATTGATTAAATATAGTTGTACAGTTGCTTCTCTGACTCAGGCCTGTGCTCTTCCCAGATGCTGTAATCACTAACTTGTCTTGGCTTGCACACCTTGCTTTCTGGTATTTTGGGGCAGTCAGCTGATGACATTATGTATGGCACCAGGAGTGTTGCACTGGGTGGAGTATTCTAGATGGAAAGACAAAAGCTCTAGTTAGTGCCAAGGACATTCATATGAAACTATTGAATAGGTTGGTGAAACATACTCTTCGTTGCACAGGAAATGTTAGTGATTTTTTGCAAAAGTCCATTAGTTTTTCTTGCTCTTTTACTGTCTGGAATGGAGTCATATTTCAGTACTTGCTATAAACTGGATTTCAAGCCTTTAACGGGAATGCAAGTTTGAATGCAGGACTTCCTTGATTTACTCCCTTTTAGTGTTAGCTCTGCTGGTGTGCTTCAGTCTTGACACCCTTATTATCTAATTAGAGACTCTGAAGAGAGCAATTCCTTGCACTTGGGCAGAATGTTTTAGTTTGGCCCTTTTTTAGAGGCAGGCTGACTGCATTTGAAATTTCCATCTGCTGTCTGCATCTTTGGAGAGGTGGTATGCTGAAGAGAAATCAGACAGCCATGAACTTCATTTGGGATACAACTCATGTACCTTAGCATAAGGTATTACCCGCAACAAATAGCAAAGCATCTAAAGATGTAGACGGAGAGGAGAACTGTCAGGCCATTCAGTCCATCCTTTGTAACACTGGATTACCTTAAGAAAGTAGTTAGTTATTTCTGTGGAGTGATTCCATAACAATTATGTTATGGAATGTTTCATCATAAAGTGATGGGATGTTATTTTATAACACCGTAGGTCCATTTCTGACCATCCCATTCTCCTTTGTAAAAAAAGGGATCTGTGAGCCAACCTGCATGGAAGTTGTCTAGCACTTCAGCGGGCCAGTTCCAGATGCTTTCACCTCCCTCTTGGAATTTAGTAGAATAATAAGAAAAATCATAGCATGCTGTAGGTTGGAAGGGACATCTGGTGGTTATCTGGTGCAACTCCATTTGGTTCAATTATGGTCAGTATTTGGCTAAATGATGTTTAAAATTATGCTTACAAAACCTGGACGTGTCATTCAGATGTGTGATGCACCAGACCTATCTTTTTCAAAATCCTGAATTGTATGTTAGCCATCAATGCCATCACCGCAGAGAGAGTTGCTGAAGGAATTCGAAATTTTTGAATATGGAAGTGTGTGGAGGAGTGAGCTTTTTGCTTTCTGATGACCCTTCCACCATCATTTGAAGAGGTGGCATTCATGGATTCTGCTGTGGCCAGAAGAGCAGTTTGGACTCTGACTTTCTGGAGACAAGTCTCCATAATTCTGGAATGTCACTGAGCAGAGAGGTAATAGAGGAAACACCAATGTGGGAATCTGCAATTCAGGTGGTGTGGGACAAATTTTCAAATCGAGTAGGATGCATCTAATTAGACACCTTCCTCCTACCCACCCCCCACCCCCAACTTAATGGAAATTTGTTACTCCTGTGCTGGCAGATTTACCCACGCCTAAAAGGAATATGAACATCTTGTTCTTACTCCACTATCAGTTCTCTTTTGGTTTTGGCTGGTGTCTTACCCTTTGACACTAGAGGGCAAGCTGTCACCAGACCTGTCAGAGGGAACGCCCTGGGGAAGGCCATTCTCGATCAGTGGTAGGTTTTTATCATGAATTACCATGGTAAATCTACTGTCTACACGTACAAAGTGCTAATCTCATGTTTTCATTGGCATCTTGGGTTTTTTCATACAGTGTAGACTGTCCTAAGGACTGTCATCTATAGGGCAGTTGCGGTGTTCTGTGATACATAAGAATTATAGCGTTACCTAATCTTTTAATGGAGTTTGTACCTGCTCTTCTACAGACTAACTACACTGTTCCTGTAGAAAGGAGTATGCAAGGCACCGTTCGTTGTAAAGCATGTGTAACCTGGTCCTATTTTAGGTATCTGCAGTAAGAACTGAGGATCTCAAGGTCTGTACAGAGGATTTGCACAAAGTACTCTCTGAAGTCCAGGAAATGAGAGAGCAGCAGAACAACATGGATGTCAGACTGGCTAACATGAAGAGGTAGACTCCATCTGTTTCAGAGGCACTTATACATTGAATGTTGCTTATCTAATGGAGCTTGACTCTAAATGTGGGTTTCATTTGAACTGGAAACAGGTGAAGCTATTTTTTTTTTTTTCCCCTAAGAATCCCCATTCCACCCCACACAACATTCTGAATCGTGTTTGTTTTTATAATTCAGTTACAGACCAGAGATTAAGACTGGGAGGTTGTTGACTATCTTGAGATTTCATTTTGGTTGCCATCACCTGTAGTAGTTTTTTAGGGCAATCAAAGCATTTCCTTTTCTAAACACAAAACAGGGTTAGATGCAGTGAGGGAGAATTAGTCTTTGGTATTGTTTCTAATTGGAAGTGGACTTTGCACGTCCTCATCTCTATTCCCTCAGATCCTTTTTGTATAGGCACTATTAATTCATTCAGATCACTGGTATGCAAGCAGGTATCAACCGAAGTTCAGGAGATACCTTCACTCCGCTCCTTCTGTTCCTTTAAAAAACAAACAAAACCTCAAACACAAACTTTGAAACTGTTCTGAGGTGGTCTGTGTTACACTCAGCCTGTTTCCAAACACCGAGTCTTTATTCTAAGGCTTTGAGGCTTTGAAGGAATACCTCAGATCAAGATTATTGGTGGAGCAGCAGAGGATGAGAATGTCCTTATGAGTGAGTGTTTGCTCCTGCCTGATGGAAAGTGGAGTTAATTTAACCCAGAGTTTATACTAGTGGATCAGATTAACTGATTGTTAGTTATCCACAGAAGGAATGTTGCCATTGGTCCTGCAAGGTACTGTGAAAGTTTGAAAGTGGTAAAACTAAAGCGTATAAAGTAAACTCTGTTCATCCTCTGTCTTCTGATTTATTCTGCATTGCAGAGAAAATAAGGCCCTGTGGAAAGAAGTGGCAGTTCTAAGGCAGAAGCACAGTCAACAACAGAAGCTGCTGTCTAAGGTACCATTGCAGCATCTTCAGTGCTACCATCCTTATTCCTGCCTCTGTGATACCTGATGGCATTCTTTGCTTATGTAGAATGACAAATGACACAGAGCTGAACAGGCTATATTAATACAGCATAAAGAAAATGTTCACAGTTCCTGAGTGTCCCAGAAGTAGCACAGCAAAGAACCACGAGCAAAATACTAAGGAAAAGTCATAGTAAAAAGGATTTCAATGTGTTTGAAATCTCAGTTAATCTTATTTGGAGAGAAATCAGTAAATCAAGCTGACCTGGGGTAAATGTGGGGCTGGAGGCAGTGCATGGTAACAGGAGCCTAAAACAAGAGATTGCAGGCACATGGAATGGAGTCTGTGAAAGATCTTGGACCAAGACAGACTTAGACTACTCAAGAAGTCAACTTGGAACCCAGAAACTATTTGTTCCAGTGCAGAAGCTCCTATTTTCTCTGGTTTATCCCTCAGCTGTTTCTGGTCTGGAATCCTCTAGTGACTTGTGGTGTTATACTACATTTGAAAAAAACAAAACAAAACTGTCCAAGTGGGATAATTTTTCAATGCCATTTCTAACTATCATTTTGTTTTTTAAGACATGAACACAAATGGATTTTTGATTTACCTATTAATTTCAATCATATAACTACATAATTTTGTAGTAAAATCCGAATTAATGATTTAGTGTTAGGATTGTTATGCTGACCACTTGTTTTTGGTTTTTTGTTTTTCCTTTTTAGATTCTTCAATTTATACTAAGTTTGATGCGAGGAAATTATATTGTTGGGGTCAAAAGAAAAAGGTAATTACTGGATAGGTCACAAATCAGTGTCAGATGTGAATTATAGGGATAAATCAGCTTCTAGAAGCAAGATACTTTTCTTAAAGTGTATGAAGAATATTTTTATCACTTGTATATTAAACTTGAGAAAGCTGATGGAAGTTAAATAAAGCATGAAATAAAGATTTCCTCTTCTTTATCACTAAAAAAATGGGTGGGAAGAGAATATACTACACATTTTAAATTTCGAAGGGCGCAGTTATCAGAAATGGTAACTCTTTCAAAATGTGCAAATGTGACTGACTTATTCAAAACAAAAAGCATGTTTAGAATGCAACCTGTCTGCAGTACACTTAGTAAAAAACATTTCCAAAAGCCAGTTTTCTTAGAAGTGGAAGAATGATTGTTCTTACCATTGCTGCACGTATTTGGCGTTGCTACAGCTTTTTACTGCCGAACTATATACTAAAGCCATATTTTGTCTCAGGTCTCTAACGGATGCTGCAGGTGCTTCACCCTCCAAATACAGTCGTCAGTATGTTCGCATACCTGTGGAGAGTGGCCAAGCAGTAAGTCTTCCCAGGGAAAGAGACAATGGGTTGGACAGGATGATATACAGTGATCTTGAAGTCTTCCTTATAACTATTAATACCCTAATCTTATAATCAAGTGCACTCCATTTTGAAATGGGCAGCTTTAAAGCATTGCTCTGTCTGTAAAATCATACAAATCAGTACAACTAGTCAAAGATGAAATCTGAACAGGAGAGAGAAGCTGCAAGAAGAATGGAGCTTCAACATCAAAAAAAGTCAGACTTTTTGGTTTACTCGTTCTATTTGCTGTATCCTGCAGATGGCTTTTTCTGAACATAATGCAGATGGCGAGGATGGGAATGGTACAGGTCTCATCATTCGAGATATCACTGATACCCTGGAAAATGCCACCGATGGTCTCCTTGCTGTGGCACACACAAGTGGCAGAGCCAGGTACGTTTAAAGGATGTGGAAGTACTTATGCTTAGGTTGTTAACCAGGTAGTTATGTTAGTGTAAGCGATCCATATGAATTCTGGGAAACAGCCTCTCTGAATTTTTACTCTGTTTGTGCATGACAGGCCTGTTTGTAGGCTGTCTTTTTTACAGCATATAGCATTGGTCATGGTCAGCAAAGCTTTTTAAGAGCTCATGTCTCTTCAGGAGTGCCTGAAGGCCTATCAAGCTCCTTGGCACTTGAAGTTTAATTTGCTGAGGCTTTTCTGTCTATTCAATAAATTAGCACGTACTTAACTTTTCAACTGAACAGGGACCTGAATGCATATATAGGTTACTAATAAACAATCCAAAATGTATATAGGTTACTAATAAACAAACCAAGATGTATAGTTTTATCTCCAGTTTCAGTACTACTCTCGCTAATATTGTGCTAAGCATAACTGAAGGGAAGGCATTCTTTTGTGTGGCATCAGATTCTTGTGAAAACCCACGTAGTTGTTAACATCCAGAGTGAAATACGGACCAATTTGGAATCTTTTATTTCCAGAGACACAATGTTAGGAGTTTCCCTCCTGCCTAATTTCCATATACTATTTTGCTGCTTTTGGCCTGGCAAAATGGGGTGTTTTGCTCTGATACATGCTATCTGTATAAGCTGTAATAAGGCACTTTTCTTCTTTTTCTAAAGACCAGTTGGTTGTTTGAAACCTTGACTGGCTTGACCTTATTAGGTATTAAGATTCGAGATACTAAACTTGAAATGAGTAGTAATACAGTTGGTGAATTCTCCTGTGTGTTGTTTCTCTTTGGGTCATATTTTAGAGAGACAGTGGCAGCTCTGGATCCTGGCTTACCAATTTGTCAAGTATCGCAGCCAAATGAGTTAAATTGTGCAGAACCTATCCCACCAGTTCATATAAATGATGTCAACAAATCCAGTGAAATAGGAAATGTTGCTGTGGAACTCCACTCTGCACAACCTAATGCTCCAGAAGACCCCGTGTCAGTGATTGACTCCATCTTGAACGAGAACAACTCTGGAAATCAAAATGATCCTTTACTGGACAGGTATTAACTTGTTTCTGAAACTGTTACGCTGTCGTCATCTTGTGGGATCTTGTCAAAGTTTTAGAGGATGTGTTTAGCAGAACATAGTGAATTAGCTTTTTAAATGTCGTCGATGAACTGAATTTTCTGCCCCTTTGTTAGTAGGTCTTGAAAAAGACAAGTGTTAGCATCACACACTAAAAGCAGGGCAAGTTCATCTGTCACATCTCTGATAATGAGTGTGCCTGACTTCTGATGTGTCAGTGTGGGGATTGGAGAGGTCAGTCTGTCACATCAGCCCTTGTATCGCCAATTCCTGGCACTGCCAAGTGCTGCCAAACAGCAGACCAAGGGTAGTGATTTCAGGAGGGCACCATGTGCTGCCTTGTTTCTGAGAACTGGACATGGATTTGTATCGGTGGTAGCCTGATGTTGTTTCGCTGTTGCTTCCTTTCTTTGCCCCTCATTTTTGCAAAGGTTCATTTCCCTTGTGCATTGTCAGATCAGACTCACCCCTGGAATCAAAATCATGCGGGCTGTGGTTTCACACTTGGCAGCACTGCCGCTTAAGCAGTTCCCAGCCCTGCACTGGCCCCTGAGCTTTATCAGTGCAGTCATTTGTGTGGCTGCAGGGTGAGCTGGATCAAGGAGCAAACTTCAGTTCTTTCTCCTGACAGCTCTTCTGCTGTGGTTAACTTCAGGTAGGAAGTACTGAGATGATGCGTCACAGCACTCAGCGTAATCTGAAGGCCCTGTAATATCTTACTTCATTGGCACTGCAAAATGCGGGGCAATGCCTTGGAACTCTCTGTTGCTTGTAGCTAAGTATTCCAGCACAGGAGGTAGCTTGCAGCACAGTGAGAGGTTCAGTACTGGTGCCGTGCATGCAGCTTCCTTTCCACTTCATTCGCTGTCCCTTGTATCCTGCCCACTGTCCTTGGAAACGTGTACAATTCGGCAACAATCTGATGTTTCAAAATAGGTGGTGTTTCTTCAGAGCCAGATTATTTCCAGCCCTTTGCTTATCATTTATTGTCCCCAGGTGAAAGCCATCGGCCCTTAGTTTAAACAGATATTGGTATATAGGGTGGGATCTGGGAACGTTCAAAAGATATGAAAATGAAAGAGGAAGCGGGTATGGAAGGAGGAACTGCTTTTTTGTATGATAGCTATTATTATACTTGCTGTTCAGATAGTCCTCCTTGTACCTGCCCTTCAAAGAGTTGGACCGTGAAAAGTGATTCAGGAATGCGGTTTCATTCATTTGGCAACAAGATATTCTGGATTGTGAGCAGCCTAGTCTGGCTCTCATCTTGCCCCACAGCTGTAATAACTGAGAGGTTAGCAGATCATTTCTAAGAGTTTTTCCTGCCTTGTGGTGCAAAAGAAGGCCCTAACTGCCGACCGTTTCTTACAGTACTATATCACTTTGTCTTTTTAGAGAAGAAATTCAGGATTTTCTTAATTGCATTGATGCCAGCCTTGAAGAGCTTCAAGCAATGTTATCTGGGAAGCAGTATAACTTTGGTTCTGAAGCTTTCAGCGATGTGAGTGTCTTTTCACTTTTTCTGGTTTCTGAAAAATACTGATTAGGTTGCATTGTGAAATTTTAGTGGTTTATTCCGTGTTGTAATGGGCAAGAGGGGGGACAATCCTGAAAAGCAAATAGTTATGGATAGAATGATACATAGTCATTCCAGGAGTCTAGCAATGTACAAGGTAACATTGAGAGCCTTTTTCACTTCATATAGTATTTCTGTTATACATAACTCAAGGGAGAAAAAAAAAAAAAAAAGGAAAAAATTGGACTCTCTTCCTTCTCAAGCCTTTGTCACATATCATCACATCCTGATTATGTGTTTGATTATACATTATGATATGGAATGAAACTCAGCCACATACCTGGAATCGCTGGGAAATACCGCGTCCTTTTCTTCTCCTGTGATCTCGGTTTACCGCCACAGGTTGAAAGTACATTGCTGTAGGCCTGTGGAGGAGCCACCTTCCCTGTGCTTCAGTGGATGGAGTGGTGTGCTGGACCCTGCTGTCCTTTCAGGAGCTCTCTGAAGTTTTGTCTTAAGAACGTTATTATGTGACACATGGTCTGTTTTTATTTTCAGACATTTAATCCTGAGCTGCCAGCCCTGGACATGAGCTTGATGGAAACTTCCCCTGGTATGGAAAATGTAAGAGTATGAGTTGCTTCTATGATGGGGAGGGTTAATACGATGTTGAGAGATAAATTTTGACTGATGCAGTTTGGGAGTAGGGGCTGGGTTGATAGCACAAGATGAAACTGTCATTTTATGTAGTCCTGCTGACCTAATGTTTTCAGTTATCGCTGTCGGCATATATGAATTTAAGAGGGTTCTCAAGATAATTTCAAGTCTTACATTCCTAGCTGCAGTAATACACTCAGTGGGCTGATTTAAACTGTCACTTTGCTTTGAATAACATGTTCTTTGCTTTCTGAATACACCTGAGAACATAAGGAAGAGGGAAACAAACTGGGGTCTGTTGAATCAGCTGTCTGTATTGAGGAATTTTTTTTCCTATCTATTACTTCTGTACCTTCTGTTTAGAATGAGGAGGGTAGAAAATCTTGTCTTTTTTTGGTCTAAGTGTGTGAGAACAGTTTCTTGGCTTGTTTCTCCTAGCCTCAGGGAGTCCCATGATGTCTTTTAGCCAAGTACTAACTAGGTCTGGGGTTATAGTTCAGATGAGAATGTGTCTTCAGTCTGTCTGAAGACTGAAGGAAAAGTACTAAATGAAAAATATCATGTAATATACTGTATTTATTCTGAACGTGGCTGTATGGAATTTCCTTAGAGGACATACAAAAGTTCAGTGAGAATTTAGTTCTCTTGGTCCAGTTCCTAAAATTGACTCATGTAAACAAACAAACAAACAAACAAAAAAACCCCACCAAACCTTGCAAGTGTCATTTATTTTGTAGTCCTGAAATAATATTTAAACTAGGACTTCCCAGTCATAAGAGCTTAGACCACAACTGAGGTAAAATGCAGCTGTGTTCAAGCAGTGCTTGCACAATTTAATTGTATTGATGAAATCATGTTTAACGGTGTTAGTCCAACAAGACAGACTATAATAAAGCTTGTGGTTTGGAAGGTAAAATAAATATTTGCTAGTCAGAAGCTTGTTTGGCTTTAGTAAGTTAAGTTTGTCTGTATTTCACCATGCCTTCTTCTGAGAGCTCCTGTTTGCTGGCCCTCATGTGCAACAGCGGGCTCATTGGTCAACTGTTTCATTTCTCTTCTCTCCTCCTTTCACCTTTAATTTTGTTAACCAGTCAGTGAAGACTTGGATTTTGTTGTTGTTAAGCATTCTGTCTTATTCTCTGTCCATTTTGCTTCAGATTGCAAACTTGGCAGAGAGCACTGAAGATCTGGGAGCGAGTGAGAGAGAAACAGCAGGAAGCAAAGGTGGGCAGGAAGGAACACTGAGAGCTGTGACCATTCCAAACTCTTCCAAAACTGTGTGTTGAAGTGGAATTTTTGTAGCCTGTAATATGGTTTATCTCCTTCTTTGGTCTGGGCTTAAAGTTTTTGTGAAGGCTGGAATGTTTCACTGATCTTGATGAAGCTGTGCCTCAATCTTATTAAGAGGCCCCATCCTATGCCCCATGTTGGTGTTAACCGTTTCCTTTTTCTTATACGTGACAGCGTCACAACAGGGAGCAGAACTGCAAATGTCACTGTGGAAGTATCTCGTATAGGGGCTACAACCCCCCACATGAGGAGTGCTACTCATTTTACTGCTTCAGTGCTGCCATTGCATGCCATATGTATTAGGGGCTTGAAGTGTGCTTCAGATATCGATCTTAACAGACACAGGAGCTTTTGCTCCCCTCTTGCAGCTGTGGATGTAGTCTGTCAGAGCTCAGCTGTATGGTTTTCTTTAGTGAACCAAGTTTTGAAGCAGCCTCTCCGATCTTCCTTGTCTTGAATAAGAGCCTTCACTTATGTGACACGGAGGCCTGGAGTTTAAACTGTTTGTTTTCCCTCAGATATGCAGGTGATACAGTACAGGGCCAATCCTCTGCTTTCATTATTTGAAGAACTACCTTCAAGTGAAGCTGCAGGGAAGATAGAGGATCCGAAAGACCTTCTACTGCCCCCCCTGGAGGAGAAACCTGCTCTTCATCCTCCGTCAGGTAGTGAAACTGTCTTGCAGCCAGCAGCTCCAGCAAGCCAGGCTGAGCCTCTGGATGCTCCGGGAATGGGTGATCCACCTCTCCTCTCGGAAGATGGGAATGGAGAGTATAAACTGTTTCCACTCTTACTCCTCAGTCCTGTTGCTAACTTCATAGAAGAGGCCTCTGAGATAGAAACTTCTTGAACTCGCATAACACCTGTAACTAGCTTACTGATGTGAAATAGACCACAAAGAAATGGATCAGCAAGAATTTTGACCTCTCTCCTCACCTGCTTCCTGGGTGTCATATTCTGTATAGACAAAAGAAAGTTCTCTTTCCACAAGCAAAGAGCACATCTGGAAAAACTGAAAACAAGCTCAAAACAAGAGCTGGTGGGTGTGAAGGCACTGGGCAGAGGGGGAAGAACAGCCTCCCTGTAAACATACCGCAATGTATTCCGTAACTTTTTATCTGATATCCTTATTGCAAAAGGAAATCTGTTTGTATCCTGTTTGTAAAGTTTGGCTGGGAATTTTTGTTGTTTGTTGGGTTTTTGTGTGGGTTGGTTTTTTTTTTTTAATTAGCTGGATAGTAATGTGGTGTGTAATATTTTAAACATGGGTTTTACTCTTTCTGAGAGCCTGTTTCAACAGGTGACTTGTCTACTGTTTGGAATTAAGATTTTTTTAAATTTTGTTTTTAATTTGAGATTTCGTTTTTGATAGTTTGTGACTAGAATTGTTTGCATCTGCTTAGATCACTTTAGTACTCCTAGATTTGCTCCTAGGTACAGGGAACATTTTTCCTATGGAAAATTATATTTTAACTGTGGAATATTACTTTTTAACATGCTAACACACATCCATTGCCATGGATTGTAGGTGTTGTGGTAGGAAGTGCTTGCCACCCTGCATAATGCTGATTTCTCATGCACATTGCATGGCAGTTCTTCTAGGGTAACTTGCACCTAGCTCACAGGTTATGTGTCCTCAGAAATTTTGAGTAGAACTGATTCACGTCTAGCAAAGTCCAGCAGCTGCCCTTAAAATGGGGGGGGGGGAAGAGTCATGGGGTAACTTGCATTGACATAGACATTACATTAAGATTTCTCTTCTGCTTGCAGCAGCTGCTTGTTTACCTGACCCTATATGAACACTGGACTTCTTCCTGCCTTTTCTGCTTGTGCAATCTTAAAGCTAAATTAACTAGATGCATTTGAGTTCTTTGACAGCAAATTACAAAAACTAGTGTCTGCTTAATCAAAAAATCTTTCCCCAAAATTCCTTTCTACACTGTTTTCCTAACTTCTTTAAGCAGCTGTAATGTAGACATCAGCCCTTGGTGCCAGTGGAATAGCAAGTTCTCCTTCACTGATACCAAGTTTGTAACAGTCTATCACTAGCCCACACAAACCTGAAGTTTGCTGTAGTGATACAAAACAGTTAGGGATAGAAGAGGCTTGGAGGCAGGTAGAAAACCCGTTGTATAATATCACATGATATTTCCTACCAGCGCAATTACTTGCAAATTTTTTCAGGTTTAGGAATTCAGGCTACCCACAGGCTTTGTTCTCTCTGAAGGTTCTGAACTAATAAGTTTTGAGATCTTTTATATTCAAGAATCCAAGTTAATCTGATATTCTAAAGCCTACTAGATAATGCACGTTATCTATGCTGGCCTTGCTTAATTGGATTTGTGCTTCATTGTCAAATCTTTTGAGTTGCAGAGGAGGATCTTGCTACTGAGTGTGTGTATATGTGTAATGCCTTCACAGTGTCATTTTATTCCCATGCTTCTGTAACTGTTCTTTACCTCATGACCCTTCATGTTTGTATCTTTTGAATTGCCTTTTGTCAAGTATGTCTTATTCTAGCCTTTTCTAGTCTTTCTTTTGCTTACTTCTTGAGACAAAGGGCTGAATAGTCTCAAGTTTTCACGAGCTAAAGGGAGAGGGGGAAATCAGTGAATTGCATCTCTGTCTTGGGTTCTGCTTTTTTTTTTCTGCCTCAATTTTCTCCTGTGCTGTTTTGACAGCACAGTGCAGACAGAGAAGTTCTTTGAGAGGCTGATCTTCTGTAACTCTGACTTCCCGAACAGCTTAGACTGAAGTGTAGTTCCTGTTATGGATTACTGTCATGTTCTTCCATCATGGAGTCCTCTGATCTCAGTGCATCTCACCATCAGATATTGGATCTGATTGCATAATAGTATAATAGTTTTTTAATACACTTTCTCTCTTAAGAAGTTAGAAACCAAGGCTTAAGAAAACTGCAAATAAAAACTTGTGCATCTGTGTCTGGTTTATGTACTGATCTACAAAAAGTGTTTGTTTATGCAAGTTTCCTAAGAAAGATTGCAATGGAAAGGGGAAGGCTGAATAGCAAGAAAAAGCCACATGCTGAAGTAATTAAACTCAAGAATTGCAAAACCATTACTGTGTTTCTTACACATTCTTTGTGTTCCTGTGTGTGCCAATAATTCCCAAACCTGTTTACTGAATTTTCTAGAAAGGAGAGCTTTAATGCTCTCCAGGGGATCTCATGCAGCTGCTGCTGGTTCAAAAATAGCTGAAATGCTGGCACCTGTTTTCAGAGCTGTCAGCCTGAGAAAGAAGGAAGTGTAGGTTTATTATTAACCCATATTCCATACCATGGAATCAAAGCTTGTGGGAATGGGACTGACCACCACTGACAGTGTAGGGCCAGGTTGGCTTTGGGCATTTATTCATTGCCTATATGAGGGTAGCTTGCTGGGAGCCAGCCTTCGCATCTCTAAGCAGCTGAGGGGACCTGATGTTGGTTTTATCATAGGTGGTGATGTGAAAGCTCAAAATACTGTGTTGGGTGCTAGTGAGAAATGGACCTGAGGTGGAAAGGTCCCCAGTTGACAACCGAAAGTCGTGATGGATTGCGTGCTATAAAATGGCAACTTCAGGAACCTGTTGTACAAACAGGTGCTGTTGTAAAGATCACCACCATGCACCAAGCTCAGCAAAACAAATGCTACTGCTGTTTCAAAGGGGCAGGTATCCTTGAATCCACTTATATTATTCACAGGAGCAGAGGTATCCTCTGAGTAATGTGAGAGGTCTATGTAAACACAAATCAACTGAAGTGAATCCATGGGAAGTGAAAGGGAGAGTAAGATGAAAGACAGGACAAAAACGATTACGACAAAGTTAATGGATGCCCCTCAGCTGCACTGCCAAGGTGCAGGAACCATCTGTCTCCTCTAATAATCTGGAGCAGTCAATGGGGATCTGTGCGAAAGTCCTGGAGGATGAAATGGCATTAAGTCGGTAAGAGTCCAGCAGTTTTTGGGATACTCAGTTCCTCTGTTACCTGTTGAAAAAAAGATTAACAAAAGCTTTTCATTAGTAGTTATCTTTGTTCCCAGATCTAGAGTATTTTCATTCATAGGAGTACTCAATATATTCACTCACCTTCCCCCCCCCCATTTCTCCATCTCCCCCTATCTTCTCTATAATAAACAGACAAACTTTACATTTTAGCTTAAATCAGCAGTTGGTATATTTATGCAAAGATGCCATCTTCTCTTTCCTTTCCTTTAAAAGGAAGGTGTTAGCACCTTAAGATCATGTATTGTACAGGGTTAACTTAGATTCACTGGACTACAGCTGTTGAGGTTGGTTATCAGACAGGTCTGAGTATCTTCTAATACTTATCTATGCCTTCTTCCTTTAATGTTACTTCTATTCTGATTTTTAGATACATTCTGTTACTTATGTGTTTGTTTAAAAAAGAAAAAACATTACTGAAACCAACAATTTATTCTAGAGCCATTGCCGTAGTTTCTCTCATTTTTTTGCCAGTAAGTTTCAACCATGGTCTGCAATTCTCCCTGGGTGTAATCTGACACAGAGACAGTGTGAAAGGTTGTCCAGGGTCCCTGTTGCTTGTTCATAACTCGTGGCCCCACACTGCAGAATCCCAGCCTGAGCCTTGTACCAGCTGCTACAACGGCAGCTGCCCCCCCCGGCTGGCATGGCGGCTCTTGGCTCTTTCATCAGTTCTTCTTGTTGCTGGGGTACCCACGCCGCCTCTTCCTGTATCTATCTCAGTCTTTTGTAACTCTCCGCCTGGTCAAAACTTTCCAGCGCTCTTTGGAAAGCGTGTTAATAACAACCAACTATGATGTAAATTCTGCTAGGTTTTTTTACCATCCTTTCCTTTTCCTTTCCTTTCCCTTTTGGAGACAAGTTAATATTTCAGCTGGGTTGGGACACCCAGATTACACTTTCCCTGTTTGCCAACTCACAGGGCGGTCACTGAGCCCAAAGACTGCGCAAGTGCCGCTGCGCCTGCGTGCGGGGCCAGCCGGGCACCCGCCCTGTCCTTGCCTCACTATCCTTTCCCAAAAAGCCACTTCTCACCAGGGCTCTGCCAGCTACACCAGATATAGTACACCAGTGCAAGTGTTCTTTATAGACTCCAGTAAGAAAGGCCCTCAGCTCCCTAAGGTATTGATTAAAACAACGTTTACTGGAGATAACATGAGAAGGAAACAGGGAACAGCATAGATAATCTTAGCATCAGGCAGACCTCTGATCCGGGCATGGCAAACTGTGCAGAGCCCGTGCCGAGGTTAACCGGCACTGTGGGCTTTACAGTTTTTTGTAGGATTTTCCTAGAAATAAAGAACTCTATTCATCATTTCCACTGCCAAGAAAGAGGATGTTTACATGAAAACGTGCTGCTCCACTTCACAATAAGGACAAGGACATGGCAGTGGCGTTGTCGCTGGGAGCCATGGACAGACTCCTCCGTGGTGATGAGCTGGCCAAGTCCGCCCGCAGCCAAGTGATACCCGCAGCACAGCACAGGCCCGAAGGCCCAACGGTGTGTGCAGCACAGCAGGCCAGGTGGCAGCAGATCACTAACCCCTTGATGTACAGCAGCCTGCTGGTAAGGACTACTATGACACTGCAACTTGATGCATAACAAGTTTATGTTACCTGTGATCACAGTTTCTTCACTGTAATGCAAGTTTCCTTCCTCCTCCAGCATCAATACACACGGCTGCTTCTTTTACTTCTTGGTTGTAGTGTCCTGTATCTGGGGAAGGAAAGGTTGCACAGTGTGAGAAATTGAGAAAGTGAAAAGTGCCCCTCACGTGCTACTTTCATAATTATTTTTCATACTGTTCCAGACTAGCCCTCCCCACACAGACCATGTCAGCCTAGCCATCAATTTTTTATCTCGTATTGCCGTGTGCTTGCTAACACAGAGTTTTCCAGAATACGAGAAAAACTTATTTTAATCTCTCTCTCCTGGCCTGTGTGATGCCACCTCATCCAGTCCATGCTCAAAATGTTTTGCTGGCTCCTAAAACAAGGTTGCTGTTTTGAAAAGTAGTACCCATGTTATCATAGTTCCCCAAAGCAGAAGCAAGAGATTTCTGCCAAGGGTCATCTTAGCATATAGGTGTCTGTACTTGAATCATATAAAGGACACTCCTGCCACTGTCCCCCCAACCAGAAAGGTAAATGTAACTATAAATATATAAATAAATATATGAATATATAAATATATACACATCTTTTTTTTGTCAAGCAGTTTGAGTTTCAGTTTCCTGGTTGGTGTGTACCCTGGTAGTGGTAGGTTCCCTTATGACTTAGTCTGAGTCATTTTAGGCTTCCGCCCTCCTGTCCAGGCAGCCATGTTCCCCAGGAAGTAGTGTCACTAATTTGAACTTAACATGTTCTTTTCTCTTCCTTTTTTGAACCAAGAAGTATGTGAACACTGCAACCCATACAAGCTTTTCCTGCTTCTCGCCATCCCAGTGACTGCAGATTGGAGTTGCATCTCATGGAAAATTTCTGACGGGGGAATACAGGGCTACAAGAGAGGAGCAGGTGAAATCAGGTCCCAAAATCTCTTGAATCTCTGCTGAACCTTTTTCTCAGCTTTATGGAGTAGGATATTTTCAGAAGCATTTAGACCTTAAGCTGGTTAGATGTCCTCTTTAATTACAGGTATAACTGCAAATAGAGTAGATGGTAAGAAATTAATTGAACAGATGATTCTCTAGGCTGAGACTGATAAACAACCACAAGGGTACAGAGATTTTCTAACCAAATAAAGGCATGAAAATTGTGTGTAGTAAAATCACGAGCTTCAGGGAAACAGAGGTCAGAATGTTATAACCTGAAAAGAACCAAATTCAAACTCATGCCAATAATGTTATCATAATTAGATCAATGTTAATAACAAGTAGTAAAAAACCCCACACACTTCTACATGCATATATGCTTTTAAGCACCATTGTTTTGCAGAATGAACTATCAATGACTGTAAAATAAGAATATATGTAAAAGCAAGCAATTACAGTGAAAGCAAAGACCTCGAAAGAAAAGGAACAAGATAATATCAGAGCTCCCAGGGCTGTGTACACATCTCCTGTTTTTAATGTTAAATTACGTAACATCCTAATGAAGCTGCCTACAAATGACAATGTAGGTGGAGCCACCTTTAAGCCATATATAAGACTATAAGAAATATTTTTTTTTTCCCCAACATTGCCACTACTTCAGAATCAGGTATGCAGCATTGATTGCTCTGGTATGCTGTACTGTGCTTCTACAGATGCAAACATTGTTTCATATCATTAAAAGAGGGTTGTACTTTAGAATATGGTCTAGGATTTTGTTGACTGCGTTTAATTATTCTGGTTACTTGCATTTGAGGACTGGATGTTGAATTTGGATGTAACAATAGCAAAGTGTTCATATCGATTTAGCTGAATACAATGAAGCAGAAGAGATTTCTGTCATTAGGGTGTAAGAAAAATTAAGAGCTGCAGAAGACAGAAAAAGACATGCAAAAATCTCTTGAAGATAATGTTTCAGTAGAGAACAGATACTTCTCCTAGATGGGTCTAGTGGTCAATTACTTAATAATACAGATTAACTATAACTAATATTACCTTTAATTAATAATAACACATCTCATTACAGTTAAGAAGTCATGATTTCATAGTCTCAAAGATTTTCTACCTTGATAAGTTCCTTTTTTTTCTCTCTAGGCATATAATTGTTTACCTGTTTCCAAAGTAGTCTACAGGGAAATGCAGGTGCATATGGCCCTAATCCATGTTTTTAATTGAAAGCAATTAATCAATTCAGCCAAGCAGCTAAATTGCTATGTAAGAAAGGGGATCAATCTGTGGTATAGAGTGAGATGGTCAAACCAGGTGCCTGCAGCTCTTGGAAAATATTTGTTTTCAGATTTGTATACCTAAACTCTCCACCTCTTAAATGGGATATAATGATATAGAATAGAATATTTCAGTTGGAGGGGACTTACAATGATCATCTGTCTCACACTGGTAATGTAAAGATTTAGCATGTTTCATGAATCTTAATTTAAAATACAGTGGTGAGCTCCATAGAAAAGCTGGTAAGAAACTGAATAGTACAGACCTTGGTTGTTTAGCTCTTTAAGAGTACTCTCTCAGATCTTCTTGTATGTAACATGCATGTTAAAACTTATTATTTAGAAAGCAATGCAAGGAGTAAGAGGAAGAAATATGTGTTGAATAAACACATATTTTCTTAATAAAAAGAAACAAAGGAAATGTTTTTTAAAAGTTGAATTAAAATACAGAAGGGGAAAAAAGCATACTCAGCAGGAAATATGAAATAGAGTAGAAGTAACTCTTAAACTTTCCTCTTTTCACCCTCACTTAGGACTTCGGTTCTGCCCACACCTCTGGTAGTCATCATTGAGACACTTTTTTTCTGAAAAAGAGGAAGGAAAAATCAGCAGCAGCTGCCCTGAGTTCTCCATGACAAAGTAAGCGAAGAAAGGGAAGCGTTCCTGATTTACCCCCTGACTTGGAGAGACCAGGTCCGTTCTACTCGAGAGGGAGAAGCTGCAGCCCTGGGAAGGATGGGAATGCTGCTGAGAGCAGCCATGCTTATGAGTCCTCTTCTCTTCTGCAATGGTGAGTCTACGGAAAGGTCTCCAGCTTGGGGCAGTTCCTTCCCTGGCACTGGTGTGTCTGCGTGTGTTTGTACAGAGGTGGTTCTATTTCGGGAATAGAAATATGGCAATAAGGCCAATGTCTTTGCATGCTGCTGCCTCGGTGTTCAGTTGTTTCAAATCCAGCGGCTGTGGAGTGCAACGGTGCATGAAGGTTATAGAAACGCTGCCCACGTACTTAGAGTACAAAGATCCCATATACATTGTGACGGTTATTTCACGGAGCACAGCAAGCAGCCCAGCACGAAGGGTCTGGTTAGTTCTTGTGTTCCCAGGAAGGGGGAGGTTTGGAAACCAGGCGAAAAGGGTAAAGAAGTGTCTATGGAAGCATAGGTTTAGCCCTAGGAGTGACAAAAACGTACTGGGACAAAGGCAACGGACCTCATTTTTATAGGAAAATTTAGAGAGTTTTAGACTTCTTTGATCTGTTGCTTAAATTCAGATTAGTCTGAAAAAGCAGTGTCTTTCAGAAGAGCAAACGGGCAGCAAAGGAGAGAAAACCATAAAAACTGTGCTTTGCTGTTAACGTGTGGTGCTTTCCAGGAAAGCCCTGAGAGTGACATTGGGTGGCGGGGGCAGACGCCAGCTGTGACCAGAGAGCTGTGCAACTCAGGCTCAGGACAAACTCCTTCTTTGAGGTCTAAGTCATCCTAATTCTGGTCCTATGCTCTGTCTGGTGTTCACCTGCTTGCAGGTAAGCACCAGGCAGAGCATAAGAGCCAAACTGCACACGTGGCACGCATCAGTGCCCCTGGCAATCAGCTGTCTCCCATCTGTCTTCCTCCTGCCACATTGCTTTTTTGTTAGCCCATCCTTGAACAGACCATCCCTCATCATCTACACTGACTGCCCATGCTTTTGACTTGGTGGATTCCACTTGCTGATGCTCTCACCACTGCTTCATCACCCAGGAGCTGCCTTCACCATGATTGCTTTTTTTTAATTTTCTTTCTCCATTGTTTCTGCAGCTTTTCTGGACCTGATTGGCCCCAATGAGATCAACGGCGTATGGAAGGGATCTACCACCTTGCCATGTGCCTATGTGCCTGTGAAGGACTTTGTGCAGCAAATGCTCATGTGGTCTGTGGTACATGACCAGAGCTCTGGCACTGTATTTCGGAGGGATAGCTCTGGCGACCACGTCCTCCGGTCCGAGTACAGGGACAGGGTCAGCGTCCTGAAGGACACCCCAGGGAACGTGTCTCTCCACATCCTGAACCTGGAGGTCTCTGACAGGGGAACCTACACTTGCCATGTCACCTGGAGAGCCAGCAACAACAGCCTGATAGCAAAAGAGATCACCATTAAAGTGGAAGTTGTTAAAGGTAAACCCAAGAAGGAAGCTGCGCAGGAGTAGAAGGCTTGGCTCAGGAAGGCTTTTAGGAATTGAATAGACCAGATAGGCAGTGACCACCCACTTCCGATGCAGGAGCGTTTTGCTGACCGGTGTCAGTCTCTGGCGAGAAGCGGCAAATAGGTTGGAAAGAGGAATTCTGCCCACAATACTGCGCCCTGCAGTTCGGGGGCTGAGGGAAGACTTGTGGCCTCTCGCTTACCAATTTGTCTCTGGCTCTACCTGTATCTGATGGCTCAATGTTTCCAAGGGACACGCACCAGAGGGGAAGTCCCTGGGATATTGCATTGCTTTTCTTTGACAAACTTCATCAGCATGTGCCCAGGCACTCCCTTTGCCTGGGCAGCGGTGATTTATAGAGGAACAGGGATGGCATCAACCCAGCAGAGCAGGCCTTTGTGTAGGAGGTGCAATGGGTGGCATAGCTGGTACAGGCACAGCTAAGCCAAGCTTAACCTGTGCAAGAGAGGTGGCATGAGAGTGGTGCCCCTCTTCTTCCTGGGAAAGCACTGAAAGCCAGAGCGTGAACTGCTGTGGAGGGGGGGGAGGAACCTTCCCCACTTCAGCCAGGGCCAGCATGACCTGGGCCCCATCCTTTGTCTCTTCCAGTTGCAGTGACCAAGCCCGTCATCAGGGCCGGCGAGCTGGGGCTGACAGTCCCGGCAGGAGCCAGGACCAGCCTGACCTGTGTGGCCAGCGGGTCCCCCCCCATCAGCTACCGCTGGTTCAGGAGCGCCCCGGGAGGGAAAGCCCTGCTCCTGAGCAGCCAGGCCGAGCTGGCGTGGGACAGCCTGCGGCCCTCCGACACCGGGAAGTACTACTGTGAGGCAGAAAACAGGGTCAGGGCCAGGGCTGTACAGCAGAGCGACACCGTTGAGCTGACAGTGAGAGGTGAGTCCCCAGAGCCACAGCCAGATGGAAAACATCTGGAGTCCTTCCGTACCAGAATGGAACAACGTTCCTACTTCCCTTCCCTGAAAGAAGAAAACGCAAAAAGCCTTGGCCTTCTGCACTCTGAAGCACTTCTCGTCACTGTCTCTGGCTTTCTATCCTTTTTTATTTCCTGTATTCAGTTTCCCTCCTCCTCTTTAGAGGAACTGCTCTTTTCTGATGCGAAAGAGTTTTTGTATTTAAAACGCTTATATTTATTCCTCTTTGTCTTTTTTGAAATTCTTGCTGGCTGTGTGATGCTGCCTATCACAGCATGTTACTAAGGCAAAAGCAGAGCAAGCTTAGATGAGGAATCAGGACTTCATTTTGAGTATCAGGAACATGAGTGGTAATTCAGTAGGTGAAAAAATCAAAATGGCCTTTGTTCCTTATGATTTGCTATGTGTTTCAGAAAAACACACTGCACTTCACACACTCTGTGCTCTGATGTATCCAGGCTCCGCAAGAAGATGCGTGATGGATGTCTTGTGGAAGACTCATACTTTCCTTGGCTGGTAACTCAGTCATCAGAGCTGTGAAGTCTGTGATTGCAGAGCCAAGCACAGATACCACACGGTGACCTTTGAAAGAGGCAAAGCCTGCTGAGCTCCCAGTGGAATGAAGGTTATGGCTGAAGCAACGTGTTGTTTTTCACAGCAGTTGCACGTAAGAGTGTACAGCAAGGGAACAGGAATTAATGATGGCTGTGCTTGTTAACGCTGCTAGCACACGGTCCCCTGCCTGTCCTCTGGTGGCTGGTTCTTTGTTGTCTTATCCCGCCAGTGGAGTTCTGTATTGCAGCAGCATCACAAACATGGTCAAACTGCTGTGTGAGTCTCTCTCTTATTCACCTTGCAGATCTGCCCACAACAACAGTGGCCTCTCAGAGGGATGTGGGAACCACAGGGAGGGACCGCCCAACCACAGCTCCGGGTAACAGCAGTTACGGCTGACAGCAAGGACAAGGAGTCAGGGAGGGTTTGACGCAGCACCTAACAGTGGATTTTGTTGCTGGGGAATACAGTCTTGACAATATTATACTTCAGTCCATACGCCTCGGTTTTTAATCCAGATGTTTCTGAACGTAGAACATCCTCCTTTCCTCAATCTCCAGCCTGCAGAGGGCTTTTAGCTTGCTCTTAGGGAGGTTGTGTCTCTGTATGAGAGACTCTGTATGTCTCAGGCCTGCTAGAAATACCATTTCCTAATTTGTAGACCATATAGGATGTTCTGGGTTCTGTCCTTTTTTGAAGGGCTTTTTTTCTTGTTTTCTGGTCTTGAATGAAAGCCACTGAAGTGGGAGGCAGAGCTAATATCTCTGGTGGCAGATACAAGTGATGCAAAGGCTGCTTCAGACCTGACTGGAAACAGTCTACCTTACTAAGGACAGTTGTTTTGAGGGAGGGCTTGTGATTTCCAGTTTGTTTTTGTGGGATGTGGGAATTCAGACCTGGACTAGAGTAGGTCTGCTTGTGGAAGCTTTGTATTTTGGGGTTCTGTTTCATTTGTATTTATAGTGCTCCACCAACCACACAGCAGGTTATGGGAATTGGCATCAGCGACCAGAAGCTAAGGGAAGATCTTAACAATTGTTCACTATTCTTACAGAAAAAAACCAAACGGAGCTGGTGTTCAGAGGTACCTCAGTAATCCCTTGGACTCCATGGGGCTCTATTACATATACCACTCTTACAGGTATATGTGTATAGACATACATATGTGTGTGTGTATATATAGTTTGTGTATACATAGTATATATATTGTATAGATACTATAGATAGTGTATATATAGTACTACTTTCTAGAGTTTGCCTATTTTCACTGCCTCGCAAAGGTGATGGAGACATTCTCTTCTGGTCCTGCAGCTATAATCCCAGATCTCCTGGTGCTAAAATGAGGATTGGAAATACACAGTGAGCCTTTCATTACTGTTTGTTTTGCAGATCTGCCCATAACAATAGTGACTTCTGAGAATGATGTGGGATATACAGAAAAGAATTATACAACTCGGAGTAAGTGGAAAGCAAAACAAAGCTAAGAACGAGATTAGGGACCCAAACCGGCCACTCAGCAGTCAGTACCTTCAGCCTCAAAATTAGTGTTCTGCCTTTTGGCTGCAAATTGTATTAATGCCTGTTCTTAAGGGACCCAGATGATTCATGGCGACTCTTTAAAAAGACTCTGGATGTTTTTATAAGGAAAAAAAAAAAAAGCTTTCATAGTTGGAGCAGAGTTGTTGCTGTGTTCCCAAACAATAGTCCATTTTGATCTTTTCTTTGAGTGTCAAAGCAGGAACAGCAGAAAAGCCTCAGTGTGCAACTCAAGCAAATCTTCTATACCTCCTCTAGCTTTGCAGTGCTGTGGTAGGCTTAAACACGTTCCAAATACAACTGAACAGTGTCCTTGAATGAAAAGCTGAGACCCTTTATTTCCTGACATGTAGTGCAACTATTCTGCCCAGCTCACAGCCTCAGTCATCCTCAGCATTAAGACACTCTGCCAGCTGTCTTTATGGCCGCAGTCCCTCAGTGAGATGTGTGCGCAGTAGCTGGCTCACACAAACGCACCTATTCAAAGCCACATGAGCAAGGAGCTGTTAGGATGGGGACAAGCAGGGATATACACGTGCAGTACAACCCTGCGTGCCCATGACAGGGCTGGCTGCTGTTGTCCTCAGGGAGGTGGTCAGCATCATGTAGCTGCTGCTGCTATTGTGACCCGGGAGGGCTTCTCTGTTTGAAAGTCTTTTGCTGTATTGCTCTAGATTTCCAGAGGACTCATCTGTCCCTGCACCTGGTCATCCTGATTGCTGCGGTTTGCGGTGCTGTGGTTTTCCTTGTCATCTTTCTTATCATTTGCATTAGAAAGCCCAAAGACGGTGAGTAGAACGTTCTGGAAAACTTGAATGTGTTGTGCATGCCCAGCTTCATTTTACCTTTGAGGGTTTTGAGGGATGGGGCTGGTACTGTGCTCGCAGCTACCGGTAGCAGCTCTGGCACCTGCATCATACAGGCAGTTGATCAAAACGTGCAATGGATCAAAATAGGTGGTGGAAGATCTAAAGAGGTGGAGAAGCCCCTTTTCCTCAGGGAAAACCTGTCGCAGCAGTCGGGAAAGGCCTGCCAGGCGCCGGCCGGAGAGGACGCCCAGCGGGCAGCAATCGTCCCGGTCCTCCCCAGCCGCTCTCC
>NW_008796193.1:351292-366598 GCF_000699145.1 Aptenodytes forsteri | reverse complement strand
GGGGGGGGGGTCTCGGTCTCTGCCCCACCCCGGGCCGTCCCGCCGTGCTCGGCTTCTGCGCTGCGCTGTCCTCCGCTCTGGCACGGTTACTTAGGGACGGTTTTTTCCCTCTGGCCCTCAGGGACATCCCGTGGCTCTCAAACTTACATCCTCGACGGAGTTTGTCGATCAGATCTTTTAAGGTTTCTGGTAGCAAGTTAATCTTGTCCTGCCACTTTAAAATACCTGTTTGCACCAGCTGCTGTTTAATATTTCCCTTAGTTAGTACCTGGAGGAAAAGAGGTCATCGTTAATTCTCCCTATTCAATACGAATTCGTTTCCTTTCTAGTCTTCAGATGTAGGATATATTTACTGAATGCTTCTATCTTTTCTGCCCTAATACTAGAAAACTCCAACCAAATGCTTTCTTGGAGTCCCCTTTCTCACTAATAGCACTCAGCAGCGTACAGAGAACACACTGGGGGTTTGGTTGGGGGTTTTTTGATACTGATGGCCATAGTTTTCTCCTTGTCCCTTTGCATTTTTAATGACCTTTCTACAACTCCATGCTACCAATTAATAATGATTATCAAATACTCCTTTTGCCTCTTTTCTTTTTTTTTTTTAAAGGAATCCAGAATAACCTCTTTCTAAATTGGTCTTTATTGAACTTCTAATGAATAGGAAAATTGTGGGAACTGGGAACTTCTAGTTTCTAAACTCAACTTTACCTTTGACCTTGGGCTAGTTATTTTGACCCAGTTCTGCTACAGCTGGGATAAGGGTTGTTTTAATTTTCTTGGACTAAATCCTGGGAATAGAAGTCATCACCCACCTAACATGATCTCTGAGGTTCCTATTTTTTTATTCTGTATTCAGAGGTCACTTTCTTATATCAAGAAGAGACATAGAAGAAAATTTTTTTTGAGAATATAAATGCAAATTATTGACACACATTTCTGATTATTCTTTTCCAGCTCAAGTCTATGAAGTAAAATTGTGAGTATAGCCCTTTATCTAACATATTGATGAGTCTTTGGGGACTGTATTAGAGCAGGAAAAAAAAACCCCAAAGAGTGCTATTTAGCTGTTAAAAGCAGGAACAAAGCCTCTTAAGCAGTATGGATGAAGAGGTTCAAAGTTAGCTCAGTAGTACATCGTACTGATGATCTGTGGGCTTCCCACATCAACACATAATGTAGGAAGAAAGATCTTTTCCTTTGCAATATTAGAATCATAAAAATGTGCAAAAGCTGTTTATTAACTCCTCAGCCCAATGAGGCCTATTGAAGATCATTGCTAAGGATAAATTCCCAGTGCTTTTTCAAATACAAAGAACAGGAATTCCCCTTCTAGAGAGCTAAGGCTCCTGATGCACAGATTATACTCTGATTCATCCCTGAAATTTCCTTGGCTGAACTTGCCTCTTTTAATCACAGCTGTGGCAAGAAGTTACAGCTATTTCTAAACTTAGGTTTCAGCATCCTGATCTACTTGTAATCTATGGAAGCTATACTGAAAAGCCTAATAATCCAGTCAAAACATACAAGGAGAACCACTTATCTAGATATAAATTAAAGTGCTGATGACTTGAGTGCCCTTGTAGAACATGCCAGCAACGGTTGCCCAGCTGCTGTGCTTCCCAAGCAGCTTATAAAGCAGTGTTTTAAGTAACAGTTGAACCCTAAGCAACTGAACAAATGGTGCGATGGCATTTCTCCTCAGAGGATTTACCTTTATTTTAAGGATATTAGATATCATAAGCCACATGGTGGATGTGGGCTGCATTCAGTTCACCATTTACCATTCCTCCACTACTTTTAATATATATATATTTATCTTGCAAAGAGCAGTTGCCTGGTTATGCCATTCCAAGAAATGGTGGTAATCCTTGTGTTGCTTATATACCTTTTGCTGCCTCTGAAACTCTCCCTGGATTGGAGGCAATGCTGCTATAATGTCCAAGGTTCTCCTGACACCTGGAAGCGAAGGACAAGATTCTCTCCTTCAGAATACTGTCATAATCCAATGGCTCAGGTTTACATGGGTTTGAATCAGACCACAATCTTGCTCAAAATTGTGATGGTTGGGAGATGCTTTGTCTACTCTGGTTGCAACTCTTCTTTCATACTGTATTTTGATTTCAGCCATAAGTCGAGAGCAGCAGCTTCTTCAAGGTGTAAAAGTACAGGTTATTATGAGGAACCCATCTCCTCCACTGAAAACAACTATGTGATGGAGGCCATGAAAGACAAAAGCTCTGAAGAAATAAATACGAAAAAGAATGAATATGACTGTGTTGGAAACACCCAGGAATCTGTATATGAAGTAGGGGACACTATATGAGAACCAAAAATGCTCTACAGGTAGCAGTCCTGAAGAGTACCTTCATCCAGGCAAAATTTATCTTCCTATTCACCTTTGCCTCTGAAAAATAGGTTGGACAAGCAGTTTTTGCTCTTCCACGATTTGTGGAGCCTTAACAATCTCTGCACTGAAAATGCAAACCTATATAGGAACTTCAGTTACAGACTGCTGTATAGATCATCTGATTTTGCTTTTCTTGGTTCCCTTTCACCATCTCTGTAGAGGAAAGCCCTTCGAAAGCTAGGGTATGCAGATCCCAGGCCAAGAGCACTGTACTAAATTTACTGCTTTATATGACCAGAAGGATTTGCGTTCACAGCCTTCGTGTGATGGGAGCAGAACCAGCACCAAGGGCTGCTCGACATGCCCATCATCTTTGGGTAAGAAGTGCAGAATGAGGCCGGCCTGGGAACCGGCGTTTCTCCTCCCATCCACCTGAAGTGCTGCTTGGTGGTAGGAATGTCCTTTTAAATGCGAGATAGCCCTTAAAGAAACACTGAAAGACAGATTAAAGCCAGGATAAAACCAAGAACCTTACCATACTAGGAGCAGCAGTACGAAAAGAAGAAATGTCCTGTGCACCCATCGTGCTGTACTCAATACGCCTTTCTGCAGCACTCACAATAAGATGCAGACACACTTTCTATAGTTTTGGTGCTGGACAGCTTGGGCGATTCTGATACTGCAACAAGGCACATTCTTTCTGAGTTCACCTTCTCTATTCTTTCTTTTAATGCATGTTTAATATTTGAAAGAAATTAGATACTTTTCCATAAGTTTGTGGATAGGATTGTTTACACATGCCTAAGTTATTTTGATATGAATATTTTTGCATGACCGGCTCAACTTTAAAATGCCAGCAAGCACTCACAATTACAGCTCCCTAGTAGATACTCATGAAGTACTTTCTTCCTGGCTTAGAAGGCCTGAAAGGTACGTAGGGAGCTGAAAAGCTTTGTTATTCACAATTTCTACTACTCTGAGTAAATCTGTAACACGGATACTGCAGAGTTATGGAGGAACCTTTTTATAATGAATGATAGGGCAATACCATGTCCAATTAAAAGTCATGTGGACAGATGTAAAACAAAATGAGCAATCTGAGGGGTGAGGGGGATACCAGTGACACAAATACAGCATTAGTGGGCCCCCAGATTTGCTGTTCACACTCAGGAAATATCTGCATCTGCAGTTCTCTGCAAGCATCAGCTCAAAATTCACCAACATTCAAAGAGAGTATTAGGTGCTATTAGGAAAGGCATTACAATGCAATAGAAAACAGGATTGTGATACTGTAAAAACCCATGGAATGCTTCCACCTTATGTATGCATGTAGGTCTCATCTTGAAAGGGTTTAACAAAGCTAGAAAAGTTACTGAGAATGATAATAAAGGATGATTAGTGGCATGAAACCACTTTTGTGCAAATGCATTACACTTTCTCATCTTTGAAAAAAGAGAAGAATGAGGCAAAAGTGGAGAAGATGAATAGGGACTATTTGTTTACAATTTCTCCGAAGAGAAAAGGAAGCAGACGTTAGCTAAAATTATCTGGTAGTCCTTTTAAAGGGAGAGGAAAAGTACTTCTTTTATGCAATACAGAAATAAGTGTGAAACGCAATGCTACTCATTCAGTGCTATGAAAACCCAAAGTACACAGAGGCCCAATGAGAAATTAGAGGAATGAATGACATAGAAGTTCATCAAAATTCATAGACTACCAGGCACACTTTACAGGTACTTATCAGTGACCTTATGCTTTCTCCCTGAATTTCCTGTACCACCAGTTTTATTTCTCTTTGTTAAGAATGTACTTAAAAATCAAGGGCTGGGGAATTTTGATTTCAAAATGGAAAGGGAACAAACAGCAGCTTTTGTTGGTGATGATGTCTTGGAAAAAAGTGTCAACATGTACATGCAGCTTATTGCAAATGTGGAGAAGCAAATGAAAATCATTAAACTTCAGGACTGCAAAGTTAGTAGATTTTGTTGTACTTCTCTTTATTTTGACTATAAAAGTGGGTGTGCATGAATGTCTGTGTGTGCCCAGGAATTACACTCCTAGGAGCGTATTAGGTCCCTCTGCTTGAAAGCAGAGGCATTATTGTGAATCTGCTGGATATGTTTTGGATGTTGTGTCAGGTGTTGTAGGCTGTAGTCAGTCACAGTTCAGGGAACAGAAGATGCAAAAGTTGCTGCTAGTCCAGTTTGAGGTTCAGAGCTAATGAAATGAGACGTTTAGGATGTGAAAGAAAATGAGTTTTATTATGAAGAGTGTAAAAAGTCAATGAAGTCTGACAGTCTTTCTTCCTAAGCAGGAAGGTTAGTAAGGGAGGAAAGCTGCTGCAATAGTATTGCAAGGCACACAATTGTCACTAAAAGGGTTTTCCGGAGAACAACAGAAAAATCATGACTGGATGGTGTGTTAATGTGATGACAAATCAACGGTGTTGAAATTTTCTGGGAAACTGTCATGTTTTCTTAATCTTTCAATTCTAGATGAGGTTGCAGTTTTTGGAGCCCTGCAGTAATGTTCTTATTCTTTAAAAAGAGTTTTTTAAAAAAAGTGCGTGTGTGTGTGCATGCATGCGTTTGGTAGGGAGGGGGTGTGAAGGGACTGTTACTGTTACTGGAAAGCAGCCCACCCATCTGAGCTCCATCCCAGAAACAAACTTATTGCAATGGCAATACGGGGCTTCAGTGCTATATGGAGCAACCGGAAAGCAGAGGTACTCCAAAGTCAAGCGACAGGGTGAACACCTGAGCAAAGAGGTGGACATGACACGTGCTGCTTGGAGAATGAGGAGGAAAGAGCTTGCCCTTTCTGTAAGTGGTCTGTTGGGTACAGCCATCCAGACCAGTAGACTTGGCTCTTTGGGAGAGACCTGAGCTCTGTATGAACAGAAGAACGGCAATGCAGCCAGCACCGTGAGCTCTTCCCTCCCTGCCTGTATTTCCATCACTGCTGGTCTTGACCTAGCTGGGGAAGACCCTCTGTGCTGTGCTAGGCTGAGGCAGCTATTTTAAGCAATGTCACCCCTGCTATCAGCTCTCTTGGGAGTTAGCTTGCTTTCCTTTCTCCTTTCATCCTTGGTTTCAGAGAGAAATTGTGGATTTCACACTAGATGATGAAATGCCACTAAAGGTTCTGGGGAAGTTGAAGTGTCATCAGTCAGACAGAGACACCCAGTGTGTCAGTAAGTGCACTGGGTTTGCAAGACGTGTTTTCTCAGGTGGGAGCGTGGTAATGCTCGATACGCTCAGAGTACCTCAACATGACTGCCACGGCTACCCAAACGGGGACTTGGCTCTGGCTGCCTGAGATGACTTGCAGTGCTGTTCATTTGAGGTGGTGTGATGTGGCCAGAGCTCCAGAGAAGAAGAAAGCACTAAGGCAAGATAGAGATATGGAGGCAAAGAGCTTTCCAAAGAAGGGCAGGCTGGTCACAATGCAGTCTGAGCATATCAGGCGCTCTCACTGTTGACGCTCAATCGATGACAGCTGTCAGGTATCCCACAGCTGTGCCACAAAATCAAAAACCAATCCAATTCTGGTTGCATTGCAAAGCTTCAGGCAATGTAGCCGTACAAACATGGATAAATAGCAGTTTTATACTGGCTGGACAACCATGACCAGGAGCTGGTGATGATAAATAAAACCATTTTAAGGCAAGCAGTAAAAGGCAAGCTCATGAAACTGAAAAGAAATCCATGAACTAGGTTCTCTGTGTGTTTTGTGTCTGCACGTGCTGTTGCACAGCTGGACAATGCAAGACAGGGATTGGATCCTAATTCAGTGTGGGATATCTCCGGGAAAAAGGGCAGTTGCTGTGCATCTTGTGCACCACATCAATGGCATACAGCAGCATGGCAGGAAGACAAGCTGAGGTTAAGGCAGATCTTCCTAGACCAGCACTTGTGTTTACCAAAACTAGAGATCAGCCAGCCTTCGTGGAGCCACTAAAGGAGGAACCGGGAAGCTTGCAAAGAGCAAGAATTGTGATAGCAGTGAGGCTACCAAAAGCATCAGTAGCTAGTGCATGTGATAACTGCAGGTAAAGGTAAAACCTCTACTGCTCTAATAGCTGAATTTGTGAAGCCCATCTGTGGCACCAAGTAGGAAATGAAAACTCAGATGACATCATATATATGGGTCCCTTTCTTAGTGCTAGAAAGTATTTACAAGGATTTGGCCGAGATAATGAGTAACCCAGAACTGATGTCATTGACCTGGGAATTCCTGGGAAGGGAAGTTAATTTTCAGAAAAAGCACTTGTATATCACGTTTCTGTCACACAGACCTTGAAGGAGATGCTCATTTACACTACATTTCTGTTTCTTTAGGTGGAACAAAGGTCATGTTTTCATGACTGTCTGTACTATGATTGTCTGGTATATGTGAGAGAATTGTGGTGTACATGACTGTAGAAGCTCATACAATTAGCTTCTGTGGGACATCCAAAAAGTACTTAGTAAACCACAGTCTGTTTAGTTAGATCCGTGAGTTGGCTATGGCTGGACCAAATAAGAATGTCTCAAGTCTTGCAGTAAAAATTGCCTTTTTTTCTGAGTACGGATGATTCAAAAAGAGCACTTTGAGACCTTTCTTCTTCAGTTACCTACTTTTTGGTCGTTTGCTCAAAGCTTGGTACTGAATTTCACCCCCTTGCAGGCTAAAAATCTTATTTCATCAACAGGAAAAATGTAGCAAACTTCTCTAGCCTCTGGCAGACTATGTCAAAACATGAGTGTAAGATGCAGGCTCTGCAGAGCTGGTCTGTATGAGTAGGGTCTGAGGTCCCATCTGCACTCCTTTTTGGGGAAATGGGGACTTTACTGTGCCACCTCTAATCAGCCTGAGATGTAGTAGCAGAAATTGCGGAACAAAGAGTCATACTGGTCACTTTGGCTGAGCTGTGATACTTGAAGAAATGATGCTTGAAAGTGTGTCATGTCCAGTATGTGGAAGGAAGGTGGGTGCCTGCGGCGGGAAAGGCTGCCTGGCACTGCAAGGGAGAAAGCAATGGATTCAATCCAAAGCAGAGACACTGAAATAAATATACTTCATTATGGTAAACCAGGTAACTAGCCATAATGTCTGAGACATTAAAGGCTTTTTCTTCATATGTTCAGATGCAAAAGTATGAGGAGTCCCTCTCTTAAGAAAGAAATGGGCTGACTGTGTGACTCAGCAAGGAGAAAACTAGTAGCTACATCCCTGTCCCAGGGAGAGAAAGATGTCATGTACATCACATTTGAGGAACTACAGTTCTTCGTGTTTGTTTTAGCTAAATAGTCTTTTTTTATCCTGTATAATTACAGCTTCAGGAAGTTTTGCATGTCCGGTTCAGAAAGTAGTCATATCAGCAGTTTTAGCTCGGGTTTTCAGCTTGTTCCAGGGCATGTTCCCCAAAATCCAGCTTCTTTTAAAGTCTTTCGCATAGGAGAGAGTTTGTTGGGACAAGCTTCTATCGCCAGTCATGGGCCAGGGTGTGCAAAAGGTTGGGTTTTAAATTATCTCTCTGAGAATGGACTCATATTCACTCTTTCAGTGACATCGCTTGAATTTTAACAAGTGCTTTTTTGTTTGTTTGTTTGCTTGTTTGCTTTTAGGCAGGACTCAAAACATAGCTAATGGCTCCTTGGTGGCAGAGTGGGCAGATGGGGTACAGGCAGTATGAACTGGTACCACACTGGTAGCTTCAGCAAAGAAGTCAAGAAGAAAAGGCAGCAAAAATCAAGTTTCCATGGCACCAGCAAGGATATGCTCTGCAAGAACGGGTGGTGCTGCTGCCTCCATTGTCTTCCTCAGCAGGATGACAGCTGGTGGTAGCTTTTAGCCTGGAACCTCGTATGAATTTGTTGCACCAGGTCTTGCCACACCACATTCAGCTTTTTGCTCCAGGCTGCCCATGCTTGCCACTGGCAAGTTTTACTGCAGCAATAAGCAAAGCACAGCTGAAATCACATTCAGCAAGCCATCCAATTGTGGACATGCCTCCACCCGAAGACTGAAATGAGACCTGCACAGTTCTCATCAGTTTACTGACTTTGGTAAAATGAAGATAGTCTCCAGTTTTCATTGCCCTCTGCAGAGAGGGAACAAGCCATCATTGACAAATGGCAGCAATTCCAGAGAACTGTCTGAGCTCAGCTGCAATGTAAACACTTCAGCTAAAGCAAACAGGTACCTGTCATGATGGGACATAGCTGTGGCAAAACTACACCAATTACCTTTCCCTCCCAGTTCCAACAGAAAATGGCTCCCTGTATTTCAGACACGTCTGCCTCCTGCTCAGAGGTACTATTCTCCTGGTGCAGTTGTTAAAACTATATGCTAAGCCATGTCTATTGAATAAATGCCAAAAAGTTGCTTTAGTGAATGATTAAAAGCCTATAACAGAATTCACTAGGTCAGTAGCTTTGCTTTTATACATGTTTCTTATCTTCTGTAATTCCTTCTCCTTTTGGTAATAATTAGCGGGCACATATTAATCCTGTGCATAACACCTATTGATAACTTTTGGACGTACTTTTAAAGGTACCCCTACAGAGCACACCCAGAATGTCTCCTGGATTAAAGTCCCTCTGCCACCAGTCGTAAGTCACCTCCTTAGAAAACACTGCGTGTGCTTGCAGAGCATGAAACATGATGACTTTTGCCCATGAACTGGACTATCGCAGCAGAAATGTGTACCAAGGTAGTCTGTGATGCTGTGAAAATTAGAGCACCAGGCAGTGACCATCTGATCACCAGTAGATGGTAAAAGCTTGCGGATGACTCTAGCTTGTTAACCTTTCGTTTCCCCATGCACCTTCTCCATGGCCCCAAACTCCATCGCAGTTTCTGGGCAGGTGGTAGAAAATGGAGCTTTTGCAGGGAAATTCCTATCATAGTGAAGAGCAGGATGTTGTTTTTTTAACATCTCTTTGCACGTTTTCTGTTAAAACAGAAAAAAAGCAGTAAAAGTGGCATCCTAAGTTTTCTGGTCTAAAAGGCTCAGACTGTTTGGCAAAGAAACTAGGGCTGGTTGTCTTCGTCACTCAGGTCACAGACTGACCTACTCAGAAGGTGAATGGGGTTGCCCTCAGAAAGTCTGTTGCTGCAGAAGTTGGTACATGCGTGTGGTGGAAGAGCTGAGTACCATCAGCAGGAGAAGACACTAAGGAAATGGAATTGAGCACCAACAAGTTGGTCTCTGCCTCATGCTCCTGCACGGTGTTAGGTGAGTCAGTGCATTCACTGTGCTTTTCCATTTCTGGATGCCCAGTTTTGAGCCCTCATGGTACGATGGAGAGAGATGCTGAGCACTCTGCTGAGCAATAGCATCACACACAAGTCAGAGGGAACTGAATTCACGCTTCACAAGCATCCTCAATTTTGCTTTCCCTTGCTACTGAGTGCTTGACTGTATAGTCATCATAAAGCTCTTTCACTGTGAAGTGAATGCAAATCTTTTCCATTTCTGGATGCCCAGTTTTGAGCCCTCATGGTACGATGGAGAGAGATGCTGAGCACTCTGCTGAGCAATAGCATCACACACAAGTCAGAGGGAACTGAATTCACGCTTCACAAGCATCCTCAATTTTGCTTTCCCTTGCTACTGAGTGCTTGACTGTATAGTCATCATAAAGCTCTTGAAAGAAAGAAAGAAAGAAAGAAAGAAAGAAAGAAAGAAAGAAAGAAAGAAAGAAAGAAAGAAAGAAAGAAAGAAAGAACGAAAGAAAGAAAGGACAGACACAATTATGAAGAATAATAAAAAAGAGCACTAGTCAGAAAAGTCAAGAGAATGGTAAAAGAAGTGGGTGGGGACAGGGGAACATGAAATGGAACTGGAAAGATCCTTACAGTCTTTGTCCATCCTTTACCCTTCACCTAAGTCAGCAGTGAAATGGACTCGTGATATTTCAGAAAGAGGATCCTAGATGACAAAGGACAGAAGAAAGGGAAGTGTTCTTCATTTGCATTCTGGTCCCAGGAGTGTGGGGGTCTCTCACAAAGTGCAGGGAAAGGAGGACGGACCTGCAGTTCTGGGAGAATGGGAGAAGTTGTGCAGATAGTGGTGTTTGTGATGGCTTTCATCAGCTGCAACGGTGAGTAAATGCTTCAACGTGTAAGAACAAAAATCAGAGTACAAAGAGGGTAGGGAAAATCTTTTGAATTACAGTGTCTTAATTTTTAAAAATTGTCAAATGTGGAAAGTCTTTAGTTTGTTGTATGAAAAATAGAGCCTGAGAATTCACAAGAGTCTCCTTTGGTATCAGATACAACAAGGTGCTTTTAAGAGTGGAGCAAACAGGGCAGTATCGGGCAAAAGGTCAGCTCCCATCCCCAAAGCAAGAACAAAACAGGATTGTTCAGGACCCTTGGAGAGGACCTGCTCTGGTGTGTTAGCTTCCAAAACAGTCTTTGTGAGGCTGGAATATGTATTATTCTAGAATTTAATAATGTATCACTATTGTTCTGCTAGCATGATCCTGGGAAGAAGAAGAGCTGTAATTTTGAGACTAGGTGTGGGCACACACATGATTCCCCTTGGTCTCTCCTGATCTGTTGACTCTCTACGTGCATTAGGAGAGGTAATACTGGAATCTTTGCTTCGATTCATGTGCCCATGAGGCATATGTGCCACTCCCAGGGCACATTATGACACTGACACCAGCAGAGGAAGGTTTTGGGAAACAGGAGAAAGGTGCTTTAACAAGTTGTATACAGAAGCACAGAATTGCTCCTGACATTTAGAAAAATGGGTTGAAGTATGTTCCCCATTTCATCATAAAAAAACAGCTTTGGAGATTTCTGGGGTCTGCCTCTCAAGCAACTTATTGTGAGTTAATGCAGCTGAACATAACCAGTGCCTTTCTGGGGAGGAGGGGAAAGGGGAAGCGGGATAAGGGGGTATGGGTAGAGGTGAGCCAAGTACAGCTAAATTCAGGTAATTTGCTACTTACAAGAGGCACTTCCCAGAGGAGCTGTGGTCTCAGTGGGCAGACAGCTGGAGAGATTGGGAGAATGAGCCGGGTACCACAAAATCCGCCCCCTCTTCTGTGTCCACTTGAGTGCTCAGCAGGGTGCTTATCTGGTTAAAGCAGGTATGATCCAAGCAATCTAGGTCAGATCTGAAGTTCTCTAAGGCTAAAGCAAAAAGATTGGGTTTGGTCCACTGCTCCTCTTCCAGGTCCAATACTTCAAAACAGATCCCTAAAGGCTCCTACCTGCATGGCGCTTCCATGCCACCAGGACAGCTGGTGCTGGCAGGCTAGGAAGGAAGATGCTCAACCATTTTAGAAAATGGGCCAGAAATGTAAAAGTTTAATTTTTTTTCCATTATCGTGCATTATAGATAATACAAATCCCTCTGATCAGTCTTCTAATCTCTAACATAGCCCTTAAGGTTTTCGCCTGGTCCAGCTCTATTTCCCCCTGGTGGGAGAATTCACATTGTTTGTCTGGAAGACCACATCCCCGTTTAAGAATTGTCACTGGGAGGAAATACTTCTTTTGAAAATGCTGTCTCAGGGATTTTTATTTTGCTGAGTTTCTCCCATTCCTTCCAATCAGCTCTCCTTTGGAGTCATCCCTGCTAATGTTGAAATTGGTCATATACAGAGTGTAGCTGCTCTGCAGGGAATCAGTGGATGCTGGCAGCTATTTCACGGAACACAACAATGCAAAACAATATGGGAGAGATGTTTAAATAAAATTGTGTCCAGATTAATACACTGGATAGAAAACATACTTGAATTTGAGTGTACCAAATGCCTTGAGGGTATTTCTGAGCAGTTTTCCAAATAGCTTCCACCCTTCTTAGTTTTTCTTGGTGGGAGTCTGTGAGAAGAGGAAGAAGATAAATGGAAAACCTTTAAAAACTGATACATCAAGCAGTTGTGTTTGACTGGGATGTGAGATTTGAAGAATGGAGCTGTGCCTGCCCTCTCAAAGTCATCTGGTAAAGGAAAACAAAAGCTGCATGTCAGAAACAAGCTTCCACTATGCTCAGCCCCAGCAGTCCCCTCAGCTGTCCCCGTGGACACAGATCCACAGATGTTTGCCTTCCCCCAACTGGCACCTCCTGTTAGCTCTGGGACAGGCTGTTGCACAGAGAAGTGCTTCTCCCCACACAGCTATACTGCTGGGTCCTGTGAGTACCAGGGAAGTTGCATAAAAAAATAGTGACATTAATGAATGCAAACATGTTGCACTCATTGTTAATTGCAGTGAAGCAGTAAACTTGCTTTGTTTATCCTTCCTCCCATATAGAAGGTAGAAGTCAACACTGCAAGTGGTGGTGTCAGAGCATCCCGTGTCAGTGGGGGAGGCCGTTGCTGTTTGACTCATCATGTGCAAGTGTAAGCAGAAAGCCAAGCAGCTGAAGTAGGGTGTAAAGGCTGGCGCTAGGGAGCAGGAATAAGAGATGCTCCTTAAGGTCTTGTGAAGACTGTAGCTGTGATGCTGCCACTAGGAGCAGGATTTGTGCCTCTCTGTACCGAGAAGGAATTGAGAACTGGAAAGTGTCCAGGGAGAAACAATAAAAATAGCCATGAGGTCAGAGCAACTGTTCACTTCCCTATGCTCAGTGAGGTGGGGACAGGCCCTGGTTTAGCTGGCTGTGGTCTACAGCACGTCTAAGATGTGGCCGCATGCTGACTTCCACCGCCTAGTGATTCCCGTCTATCCTAAGGACGTTCTCCTCTTCTGCTGCGTTCTTATTTCTTCCCTTCAACTGTTGTTCCCTGCAGCCCTCCTGGATCTGTCTGGTGTTCACCAGGTAAAGGGCACATGGATGGGATCCACCACTTTACCGTGTACCTACATGCCCTCAGAAGGTTTCACACAGCAAATGCTCATCTGGAGCATGGAGCGAGATTATAGCACCTCTACCATCTTTCGGAGGGATGATTCTGGTGACCATGTCTTGTTGTCTCGGTTCCGAGAGCGGGTCAGTGTGCCAAAGCATAGCCCAGGGAACGCCTCACTCCTAATCGAGAACCTTGAAATCCCTGACAGCGGACACTACACCTGTCAAGTCATCTGGAGGTCTAAAAATAACAGCTTGATAACAAAGGAGGTGACCACTATGGTTAAAGTTGTCAAAGGTAAATCCAGCAATAAAGCCCTGCTCTTGTGTAGCCAGTCTAATCCACAGAGCATGTAGGAGAAGCAGCAGCTGGTGGGAATAGTCTTCACCATACTGTCTACCCACATCCAGGCTGGGTGTTGAGGCATCCTCTTCCCTTGCTATGTTAGCCCTTCTTCTCCACTCGTGGAGGTGTAGGGATGGACTGGGGAAGGGGGATCAGTTAGTATACACCCCAATCTGGATCTATCAATGGGCCACTTGAACCCATGGTGTTTGAGATAACATCCAGATCTCGTTTCGGTTTTGTGCAGGTAGCCAGCATCTCTGTGGTTCTTGTAGCAAGTGGCACAGCAAGTGGGTGTTGTACTAGCCAAATCTGCTTTCTCCCCTTCCCAAGCATCCTCAGTGTGTGCTAGAAAGAACTGTCTTTCTGCACGGGGGGCACCCACTCAACAGAGCAGGACTTGTGTGATATGGCAGTAGCAATGGTGGCGTAGCTGGTGTAAACCTGGCTTTAGGCACAGGTGAACTTAACCTGTGCAAGAGAGGGAGAGTGGTGGTGGTGGCCCTCTTCTTCCTGGGAAAGCACTGAAAGCCAGAGCGTGAACTGTGGAGGGGGGGGAGGACCCTTCCCCACTTCAGCCAGGGCCAGCATGACCTGGGCCCCATCTGCTTTGTCTTCCAGTTGCAGTGACCAAGCCCGTCATCAGGGCCGGCGAGCTGGGGCTGACAGTCCCGGCAGGAGCCAGGACCAGCCTGACCTGTGTGGCCAGCGGGTCCCCCCCCATCAGCTACCGCTGGTTCAGGAGCGCCCCGGGAGGGAAAGCCCTGCTCCTGAGCAGCCAGGCCGAGCTGGCGTGGGACAGCCTGCGGCCCTCCGACACCGGGAAGTACTACTGTGAGGCAGAAAACAGGGTCAGGGCCGGGGCTGTGCAGCAGAGCGACACCGTTGAGCTGACAGTGAGAGGTGAGTCCCCAGCCTAGAGCTCCTCATCTCCGCTGCACAAGACTGAGGCAGGGAGTTTCCTCTTTCATAGCAGGATCAGACATGTAACGCTGAATATGAATTGTGTCTTGATTGCCACCCAGAGAGGAAACCACAGGGACTGACATCCTCCCTGCTTCAGTGTGCCTGATCATGGCAGGGGTCAGGAAAATATCCTCTGTGTCTCTCTGGGACCAGGGCTGTGCACAATGGGAGCCTGGCTCCTGCCCTTGGCATGTCTTGCTCTTACCTGGCTTGTACTGCAGACAGGGCATGAGGGAAATGGCCTGATGACCAGTCTCTCCCGCAGAGTCCCCAGTCACACAGCAGCCCAGCCCTGAGACCGACAGGCACAGCAGACCCCCACTCACCCCCCAAGGCGATGCACCCCAGCGAGTGCCCACAGGTAAGCAACCTGGGCTGCAGGGGAAGGGTTGCCCGTAGCAACGCTGGTCTCCGGGAGGGATGCCATTTCAGAGGGGCCTCCCATTCCCGTAGGTGAGTGGAGTTCCATGCTAGAAAACACAAGATTTGCGCTGGCAAGGGTAGGTTGACGAATGCTGTCTGTAGACCAAACACCAAACCTGGCTGCTGCAGGGAACAAATCCCTGGCCTGTCAAACATCGGGTTTTCTCTAGGCAGGAGCTGCCCTCCCGGCTGCCCATCCACAGACCTGCCGGAGTGCACTTATTGCCTGAAGTTTGCTTTGTGTTTCTGCCTGAAAGGGGCTGAAAACGCTAGCGCTGACCTCAGCCCCAGCCTTCGCGGTTTGTCTGGGGTTTGGCTGCAGTTGCAGGTTTCGTTCGGTTTTAAACCACTTTAAAAGCGTGTTTCGAGGCGCTCCCAAGCCCCGCGGCTCTGCTAACGGCGGGCGGGCGGGCGCGGGGGCTCGGC
>NW_008796193.1:346492-350614 GCF_000699145.1 Aptenodytes forsteri | reverse complement strand
CCATCCCCCGGCCCCAGCCCCGGCCCCTGCTCCAACCCCCAGCCCCAGCTGGTCCCTTCTAGGGAGGGGCAGGGTGGGAGCGTCATTCCTGAAGGTGGGAATACCTGGGAGCGGCTGGGGTTTTTTTCCTGTGGCACATTAATCATAAAATATGTTGATGGACATCTTCGATTCTTCCTTTTTTTTCCCCAGAACCTCTCTATGAAGTTGCTTTGTGAGTACCATTTTTCACCTGGGACAATTTTTCACTAAGAAGACTTTGAGGGCATCATAGAATCACACTGATGTCTATTTCCAAAAAGCCTCTTTGCTCAGTGAAAAGCCAAAGATTTCCTTGACTTGCTGGGGGAGGATCTGAATACCTTGACAGTCCATTTACTTAGCAGCATGAGGACATTAACATTTTAGTGCAGGAGGTAGCAAGAGAGAGTGTTCTTTAATATGTTAGCATGAAAGAAAGACTTTCTGGGTCCTTCGCTCTGCCTTGCAGATGCCATGGGAAAACTGTCCTCTGCAGTAAATTCCCACGATTATTTCACAAAGCAAAAGACAGGAATTCTCAGCTCTTCCCTCGAGATAAGTTCCTTCTATACATGCCTTTCTCTTTAAGAAACATGTCCCAGTGCTTATCCAAGTATTATTTTGTGCAATTCCTATTTGCTTACAATTATACGAACATATCTTCTGCCCTGTCCTAATCTCAACCTTTAATCCCTTCATACTACTTTCCTATTCAGAGACATACCTTAGCCATCTGTAGACTCACACATTGCCATTTTTTTGCAATTATTACTGGTAGTTACTTTCTAAAGGCTAGACTATCTGCTGGTAACTCTTTTGAGTGTAATATGATAATGCCATGAGAGTTTAATGGTACCAATGTTAACTGTTTATTGCTTCTTTTTGTGTGTGTAATTCTTCTAATGTTACTTTCTAGTGTCTAGCCTCCCAGGCCCTCACTAGATGAATATAAATTTTGCTGTTCCACCGATTATGTGATAGATCTTGTGTTTGACTAAGATGTAAATCAAATTGCTTCCGAGTTAGTCGTCCTTCTCAATATTGTCTCTCTGTTGTTTCAGCCATAGCACTGCAGATGTCACAAGATTGGAGACTGATGTGGAAGTGCCTGTTAAGTGCCTACACAAGGATACAAATTCTAAGACTGAAACATCCAATGACGCTTTCGCCATGAAAGACAACGGCCGTGACAGCATATGCATCAGGAAAAATCCTGAGTATGAAAACCTTGTGAATGCAATGGAATCAGAATATGAAATAGAAAAAATTTAGTAGGGTACCAGCTTTTCCACATGAGCAGCCGTGCAGGGCTGCAGATATTGAGTGGTAAACTTTACCAAAGGAAATTCTTCTTCCTGTCTGCCTTCTGCTCTGATAAATATACCAGTCTCACTGCTTGCTTTAACCCAGGGGAACTGCATAACCTTCTTGGGCTTTGGCAAATGAGGCCCTGCCCGTTGGTGCAGAAACTCTCAGCCAAGTGGTTATCTACCTACTTTTATAGAGTGAATACTTTCTGAGCAGCCTGAAGGACCAAGGTGAGGAAGAGAGGATCTGAAGGAGTGGAAACACAAATGTCTTTAGCCAGCAAATCAAGGTATAGCTGGGTGCAATGTTGCTAGGCAATAACACCGGCAAGGTGTATTCTCAAGTGCATGTTCCCCTATTAGGGCATCCCAGACTGCGAGGAGCCAGGGATTGTGCTGGAAATGGACATCCTCTGGCTTTTACAGCTCAACGAATACTAGTTGTACATCCTGCTTGTCCTTGAGTCTTTTTTGTTAGAGCATGGTAAAGGGATCACAGCAGGGGGGTTGATGTTCCAGGAATGTCATTTTTGCTATCAGAGTGGAGCTCATTGATAGAGGAAGAGGGAATGTCCCTGTAGGTGATGAGCCTCCTAACTGCCACCTTCTGGTTTTCTCCTGGAAAAGCAGAATTGGTGTTGAAGGAAATGCTAGCATTTTATTTTTACAGCCAGAGGCATAATAAAATAGAGAGGAATTTGAGGCATTTGGAATAATGATTGAGCAAGGGACCTCCCTGGACGCAACAGACTGACACTGATTCACTCTGTGGGACAGGAGTCAATCTGTCTGATTACAAGAGAGGTATTAATGCTGACCTGTGTTATGGGGATGCTGTGAGTGCTCATGTTTGTAAAATGCCTTGAAAAGTGCTTGATTAGTGCAATGCATTTTCTTTCTCAGGGCAAATACAAAAGGCTTTGAAGGATTTTGTTGCATATGAATTCCAACTTCCTTGGTATTTCACCATCCAGCACTGTCATTTTTCTGTTGCCTGCAAATTTATGCTTTTTCTCAGTCTTCTGATTAATTCTGCAGAACAGGCAGGGGTACAGTCATGGCCAGGGTTTGACTTGGAAGTTTGACTTGGTTTCCCTTTTAAAGCAGAGAGGACAGGAGGGGGGCATCAAGTCAGCCCACACCAGACTCCTCGCATGACTACACGTCACCACAGCCCCCAAAGCTGGTTGTCAGGGTCTTGGTGCTGCCTCCACATGCAAAGTCACCAAACCTGCAGCCGCCTACCACTGCAGTGAGAGTAAGTCACAGTGCTCCAGTGATGACATCAGGCTGAGGCCTGGAGACAATGGAAAAACTCTCATTTCAGTGAGCTGGTTAGAAGCATCAGTGCTTGAGCTGGGCACATTTAGGGCCGAAGGTTTGCCATTAGCACCTTTCTTCCAGATGCTTCAGCTAGTTCTATTTTTTTTAGGAAGTTATCACTCACAGCAGGGTGTAAAGTGTTATGCTACTAAATCGCTGTCAGAGGTTAGGACTCTGAGAATGCTTAATACCAAGTCCTCCTTCACTGCCAGTGGAAGGCTAAAGTATGCTGAAGAGCCTGAGAAGAGAGGTCATCTAAACGGTATCACAAACTTGCCTGTGATTTAGCTCAGGAGTTAAAATCCTTGACTTTCATTTCACGCCATTGCTCAACACATTGGTTTGCTCTAAAAAGCAGTTATTTAAAAAAAATGTTCTGCACCTCCCTATGTTTTGGCTCTTGGTGACTCAAATCGAATATTCTCTTCCAAGTGGAAAATAGCTCAGTGGCCAGCCTGGGCCATGGCTGAGCGGGCCATGGTTGCAGCCTCGCAGGAAGGTGGCAGTTGTGTTGGCTCTGCAGGGATGATGGGAGCACACGAAGCCTTACGAGCGCACTGCTACCCCAGTGAATTGATGCCCCGACCATTGAAACTGGTCCTAGGGAGCCATGGTGAGGAAAGGTAGCTCTGCATGCTGAAAAAACACTTCATATCCACTTTTTGAGCACAGAGAAGCTAGGAGAATAAGACACAGAGCAAGGCAGAATACATCAACAGTGAGACACAGGAATTCACTCAATCCTGAGAGAACATTTCCTATGCACATCTTCCATGCCAGGGCCAGGCCAGGAGAGCTTGCTACAAAGCACCATGACTGTGGCTTTGGAAACGCAGCGAATGCACGAGCACTGCTGGGAGGAGGGCAGAGCAGGTCCCACACCACCACCCGAGGCCTTTGGGGAAGGGCCACGGCCAACCTGGCCCAGCTCTGGGCCAGCAGAAGGCTATACAGAGTCCACACGCAAGCCCTGTCATTTCTGGAGGGTGAAAGGGGTGGGAAGCCAGGCTGCTCTGCAGGAAACACAGAGCTGTTGTGATGCTGCTCTGGGTGTGCATTCACTGTACTGCTTCTGCTGGCTTCTCCCTGGACCTTGTCTGAAGGACCGTGGCTCCTGCCTGAGCCCGGGAGGGCAGGAGAGGAGGCTATCAGCTGCTGCAGGAGGAAGCGGCTGGGACCCGAGCAGCCTTACAGAAGGGGGAGAGGAGGAAGCTAATCCTCCAGGAGCAGTGGGGGGTGCTTTGCAGACATAAGGGGCAAGAGATGGGGTCCCGCTCCATTAGTAGCACTGGAGCTCCTGTGGGGAATGAATACCCTTGCTCAGCTGAAGCACATCAGGGCTCAGAGAGAGACACCGACTCCCAGGGAGGATGCGTGAAGCTGAGGGAGCCCTCTGTAAGGCAGGAGAAGTAAGGAAGCGCTGCAGATGTGTGCTCAAGAGATTGGGGGGGGGGGGGGGGGGGTCTTTTTC
>NW_008796193.1:325908-345980 GCF_000699145.1 Aptenodytes forsteri | reverse complement strand
GGGGGGGGGGGGGGGGGGGGGAGGGGGCATTATTTTCCTCCTCTTCTTGTGCTTGCAGGCTTTGGAGCTGTTTGGCCAGTGTGTCTTCTAGATCAGCCGTACTTCTGCTGCTGACTGCTCTAAAATCACAAGATCAGCTTAAAAATAAGAAGCCCACATGCCCTACATTAAGTTTAAGACTCTTCTTGGAATGTGCATTTTGGCTTCTCCTTTTTGCCAGGTGATTCCTGAGCTACAAGGCTATACTTTGCATTTCCAAGGTCTTCCTCTCAAGCAGGAGGGCTGAACTGTACGGTCTGTAATGCAAAACCCATCACTTTCATTAACCCTGGATTTTGTGCAGTCCTAATGAGGAGCCCCCAGAGTGTAAGCCCCATGCTAATGGGGTGCAGGCTTTGCTGTGGGGTGTGCAGTCTGTCATTGCTGCTTAAACCTACTCCAGGGCATTCCTGGATCTCTGGCAAAAGTAAATAAAACAGAAGAAAAGTTCCTTTTTACAAAAGCAGCAAGGCTGCGTGCTTAGCTGTTCCTGCCTTCAGCTGAAGTGCATTTCCTGCAGTACACTCTGTTACTCAACAGCCTGGTTTGGTTCCTCATTGTTAATCATTTGCATCTTACATGCGCTGGGATGCTGCTGCGGTACTCTGCCCTCCCTGTCTGTCGGAGACCTCTAGGCAGCATCTCTCTGTCCTACAGGCTTGGCAAGCAGACCAGGGGCAGGGAGGGGGGGATGCCACCTGGCTTTAGCAAAACAAATTTGTAGGGACAGTTATTGGCTTTTATTAAATCAGTCAGTGCAGCGGGGGGAGCATGGGGAAGCAGATGAGCTCTGGGTCATGCAAGCCCTCCTTCTTGGCACTGACTTGGACCCACATGGCTTTTGTCTCTGCTGCCATGAATCTTCCCTTCCCAGGTCAGCAGCCTAATAGCAGGTTCACCTAGCTTTTTATGGCCTGATTGCTGGGAAGAAGAGCTTCACTTTTACCTTTAGTGCTCTGAATTACAATGACACTTCTTCAGGACATTAGGTGATTATCAGGCAAGATCAGAGAGAAAAGTCTCCTGCCTGTATTATGAAGGTTTCATAAACACAGCAGTGGACATGCACGGACGGTTGTGCTGCAGTGTCAGGCTGCTGCGCTTCCCAGGGGAGGCAGGCAGCAGCAGGCAGGGCCTGCCTGTCCTTGCAGGGGCTACGGCAGTGCCAGGCCCCACTCCAAGCACTGGTCTCAGCTCTCAGACCTGGCCAGCTCCCCCCTCCCAGCTGGAGAGGAAGGGAGCTGTGCCTGACTAAGGGCAAGCAGTGCGGGGACCATTAGAAATGTGTGTGAGGGTCTCTCGTGCTTTGCACCTGGGGTGAGGTAATTCACCCCACACAGCAGTGTGTTTGCTGTAGCTAGCATGTACACTCCCAGAAGCTGGCCTTGGAGACACCAGGCTGAAGCATCAGCTGCTGGTGTCAGCGGTCTCAGAGGTGGTGCAGGACAAAAGAAACGAGGGGAATGGGGAGCTGCGGCCGTGCAGGGCAGAAGTGTGTGGTGCGAGGTCGATGCTGTGTGGGAAGGGAACTGAAAACTTCTCAGCTTCCCCATCCTCACCTCAGCAGATCCAGGCCTGAAACACAGGGCATGGCGCTCTCTTTTACCCAAGTGCCATCCTCATTAATTTTCAGCTAGCCTAGTGTTTTACACAAGATTTGCTGCCATTATAAGCTCCCAGCTCCAAGTTCCGTCACTGACTATGTAACACCATGATTTTTCCAACTTTTGATTCCTCGCAGCACTGATCTGCTCTGAGGAGGTCCAGGCAACTTCCTCAGAAGACCTGAAGCCTGGGAGAAGCTGCAGAGGAAGAAGGCAACAGGAGTTAAGACAGGGTTATCAGACGCTCCAGCTGGAGCAGATGCTATGTACCTCATGTTGGCACTGCCTCTAGTCTGGGCAGCAAAATGGCTTTGGTGGTAAGCAGCAGAACAGTGGAAACACAAAAAGCCTCTCTCCAGTGCCAAGGTTGTTGGTTCTCCCTATGCAGCAAGTGTCTGATTATTTTTTTTATTTATATTTTTGGCACGTTTGGTAGTAAAACCTGTTGGAAACAGAACATTTTTCTTCTGACAGTCACAGAGGGCTTTGCTGTGTTGTATCACCGTCAAACAAAAGAACTTCTCCTTTCCTTGTGCTGGTCACTCACCCAGTGACATGATACATCTGCTGAGCGCCAGCTCTGCCCCAGCACAGAAGGGAAACCTCAGCTTCCGCTCTGAAACTACACTGCCTCCAAAAAAACGCACTATTTCTAGTGGCCAGCACAATGTCATGAGACTTGCAGCTCCCCTTGCTTCAGAGCAACTGAAGTGCACATACAACGGAGGGGACATGTTGGCTTTTACGCTTGCCGGGTTTGCCCTGGTCTTCAGAGCCCGTCTGAACCTGCCGTTCTCAGCAGGGAGAAGGGAGAGGAAGTCTCAGGGAAATTTGTCTCACCGTAATTTGGTATTTGTTCTTGTAAGAGAGTAAGGGGTTAACTTTCTTGCCCTTCCCCCCAGCCACCTAGAAGGAACTTGGGCGGGAGGGGGAGGGGTGTGTTGTGTTATCTAAAAAGCAGGGGGGCAAAATCTACTGAAACTAAAAGCTGGAAATGCATGAGAAAACAATGAGGAAAAACATAAATGAACACTTGGCTAGCTGTGGTGCAGAAGAGTTTAGGTCTGTTGAAACCTTGAGGTCTGTGATGGCAGAACGGGTTGGCGTTGACACAGCTGCCTGCTACATTAAGGATCCACTGGGGACAAAACAAACCCTGAAATAATAGACTCCGTTCTCCTTTGAAGCTGACCTCAGTGATAAAGATCAGGGTGATGTCTGTGAGTCATGAGTAGGTGCTTGAGAGAGACCATGGGAGTCTGAGTCATAAGGAGTAGGACCATGTTTGTCCAGAAATGCACAATAAGCCCTACTGATAGGACCTATTCGAAAAGCAAAACACAATGTGCTTAGGCAATGATATACATTCATTGGTCCCAGCTTTGCACAAACTCCAACTTCTTCAAAATATTTGTCAAGAAATAGCTGCAACAAAAAAACCAAAAGCTTAGTATTAAAGTTTATCAATATTCTCAAATATTGCAAAATTTGCTGGTGGTACAGTCCTAAAACGAGTCAGTAGGGTCTTGGGACTTTTTCTTAGTTTCTGAATTTTCAATGTTAAATGCTTTCAGAGAGTTTGATTTGTCAAACTGGGCTGGGCACTCCCCCTCTGTCATTCCCCCCACCCTGAGATATCTCAAGCTGCAGATCTGATATGCTACAAGTCACTTATTAGAAATGCTTACCAATAGATGTTCAAGTGGGATGATTTAGAGGGAATTACTTTAACTAAATAGCAGAAATGCAAGAAAAGCAATAGGCAACCTTGCTGCAAGTGCTGACTAGGAGTAACCACCCAAAACCAAGGAGTCTTCTCCAAACAAGGCTTCGAGGAGAAGCGATGGACTCCATGGCCTAATTTAAAAACAGATTGAGCAAACAGGCATTTCTCACTGGCTAATGGGATAGAGGAAAGTTAATCAGCAGCCTCATTAGTTTGTACTCCAAATAAAAAAAGATTCCTACATGTCCAAAGAAAAGATTCTGTATTATGGAAAATAGATAAGGACCCATGATGTTGTGATTATAGTTGCCAGAATCCTTGTTAACTGAGCAGGATTATTAACAGCTGGCTAGTTAATGCTGTGGAAGAGAACAGCATTGTCTTTGGCTGCAAAGAATAAAGAGCCAGGGCCCAGTTCTCTGCCTTCACAATGCAAAGGAACTGTACCAGCACCACTTCTGTACAGATCTGGCGTTAGGAGAAGTACCCCGATAGGCGCTTCTGAAATTGGGGTGGAAGAGAAACCTCACAGCACAGGATCAGAGTCAAGCATTCAGCAACGATGGGATGGATTGTTCAATACCTCACTGGGTTTTTGGAGAGGAGCAGAATACGGACAGGAAGGCTCCCGCCCGAGTGGGAGGAAGGAGCTGGTCCCCTCAGTGTGCCGACGTGTTGCTCAGCAAATGCCTCACTTGGGGTATTTGACAAACTGACACTCTGCACACTGAGTGTCGAACTCAGCTTGTCAAATACACGCAGTGCTGCACTGCAGCTCTTGGTGGGTGTCGCAGAGGTCTTCGCTGGAATGCCGTCCTGGGCAAACAGAGAAGGAAAAGAAGGGCTCAAGCTGCTGTTGACTTCAGAGGCTTTTTCCAGTTAGCAAAAACCATCATTATCCCTCTCGTATTTTCCCCTCCAATACTTTTCTTTGGGTGAGAGAGAACCACACAAGCAGACACTGCCTTCTGCTGAGGAAAATGTCCACTATATTAATTCAAAGGCTGAAGCTCTGCGGAGCTGAAAATGGTGCTGAGAGCTCCAGACTAACCTTCTGCCTTAGCTATACGGCTACATTAGTAGCTTGAAATATTGACAAAATGTCCATGCAAACACTCAGCCATGCCATTTGGGTATAACATCATGAAGACCAATGTCTCTCTAGACACACAAAGTCTAGACAAAGACCCAGAGAACATATTGCGGGGGAGTAATTTTGCATTGGACAGAGATAAGGGCATGATAATTTAACAGAGTTTTCACAGTTTTCATTTTTAACCTCCTAAATATAAACAAGTTGTTCAGGCTTCTCACATTTAATTCCTTCTATTTGGGTCCCTGTGGTAATTTTGCATTTAAACAGTCATGTACACCCGAGTGTCCTTGAATTGTAAGGTACTTCAGCTAAATACCTAATTCTAGATATGTGAATATTTCAGTTGTAACCAGTCTGACAGATCCCAAAGAACGTGGGATGGGGCCTCTGTATTTAACACAGGTTGGTGACTCCATGCATGCCAAAGACAAAAATTTCTATTGGCAGGAATAGGTTCAGGGTTTTACCTCTTGCTGTACCACTGATAGCTAAAATCGATTTTTTCCCTAGACCTAAGATCTGAAGAGGCACCTCTTCAAGCTTGTCTGAAAAAGAGGTACAGCTCTGCCCCTGGGCATACATGTAGGTGTTCATCATTGACTCTGTTGGAGGCAAGGTCAGCTGCCAGCACTGGCTCAAAGTCCAGTGCCATATGTGTTCACTTTTGCAAAAAAAAGCAGCCATAGCAGCCTCTTGTCCCTGCAAACTTCAGTCCTTATCTCTGCCTGCCAGCAGGAAGCTCCACTGTTAGGCAGAATCGCTGTAAGGATAGTGATGCTAAATGAAAACCAAACTCCACATAGGGAAACAATGAACTTCTTTGGGAATGAAGTGAAACTTTCTCTTCCGTTGTCAAACTAACCCCCTTCTGCTTCATTTCCAGCAGACATAAAAATCCTCTCCTGCAATAAATGGAGCTTTCCACCATCATACGCTGACATAATCCACCCTTTTAGGATGAACATATACACACACACACACACACACGCTATTCTTTTGCACAAAGACCAAAAGATGCCATTGATTCCCCTATTCTTTTAACAAGAGCGTGCATTAAATGCAGAAATACACTTAAAGAAAATTAAATAACAAAACATACACAGAAGATATTGCTAAGTATTACTGTGTTCTGTGGCCTTCTCGGATGTTGACCATTCAGAATTTCAGTCTAAAACAGATTTGAAGTTCTGATACTGTGCAACTCTCCCGGAAAAATTCATCATGGCTCCTAAACCACACCCGTTCTGCATAACACTATTTTAATGCCATTCATATTCTCTGCAGCCAGGCCCAGACATAGCTGAGTTTTAAACATGGTGCTTTTAGCTTCCTTCCCAGTCCCCTGATTTTAATTTCATGTGACCAGCAGCACCAGTTTCTGAGTGCTATGCTATTTTTAGTATCAAAATGAAAAACTAAAATGGATATGTTAATTATATTTTGGAAGGTAGACCATTAAAGACACAAAAGTAGAATTCAGCTGAAGTATATTAACAGCATCATACAGTGGGCAACTTATTAACTCTTTTCTATCTCTAACTTCTGGGACGCTATTTTATACAGATGATCATAGGATCCGATCTAGTATTATACACATAGAAATACACCTGGAAAGGGCAAGGTTTTTTCATGTGAAAGCACAAAATAAAAAATGGTAATGTCAAATACATATTCTTTATACGTGCTCCGAAACCAGGAGAGAGTGAAATAAGATTTAACTGCAAGGGAACAGCTACAGCTTTAAAGATAAAATCAGTTTTTAGACTGGGTTACTACAAAGGCATTGCAATTCTTGCATTCCCCCTGTCCTCCACATTAGGCCTTTGGTGAGATGTAGATAGTGAACAGTTCTTTGTTCTGGCTCCTAATTCAGAATGAACTTCAACCATGGTAGATAAAAGAAGTATGTTGCAATGGATAAAAGCAGCACGTATATTTCATGAGCATTAGAAAACAGTGTTAATAGGCTGATTTAAGATCAGCCTAGCAAAAGACATACTGGTTTAAGCACAGTTAAAACTGACTTCTGTTATTCCTCTCAAGCTCTTGCACCACCGTAGTGATACTCTCTGCAGTACGAAGCAGCCAGGCACCAGCTGCAGGAGAGGGGTGCCAAGCTGTCTTCAGGGACCTGGGCCTTCCCAACATTTTGCCACCCTTGTGCAAATGTTTTAATGTAGCCAAGGGTCTGGGTTAACACTTCTTAATCCAAAATACTCTGATCTGTGGGTTTTAGCAACAGACCAGTCACAAAGACGCCTGGGTCCTTGTCTCAAGTCTGTCTGTCAGTGCGGTTGGTCAAATTACTCTCCTTCCACATTGAACTCTGCTGTACCCTGAAAAGTAGAAGTTTCTTTAACAAGCTCTGAATGGTTTGCATATGGTTATTGCTGATGTTAATAAAGCAGGGATGTGCTCTCTCTGCCTGAATTTCACTGAAACGATTTTCAGTGAGAGTTAGACACCGCACACTAATGAGAGCACAGGGGTAAAAGAAAAATGAACCTGTCATCCCCAAAAGGACTCTCAGCCATGTGTGATGGGGAGGCCACATGAAGAAAGACTGAGTGGGCTCTTCAGCAGGTATCAGTGACCAGACTTCCCTCAACTTCATTGCTGATTTCTAACAGTGGAAGATCTGGCCTTGAGGAGGGGGGGGACGGGGCAGGGGAAAAAAGAGAAGACAGCACTGCTTCTGCAATTGCAGCTTAAAATAATCCCCCATTGTGGCTTTCTGAGGGGAAAAACAGCCACTTGAAATGTTGCTGTGAGTGACAGATAAGAGGAGGGTACACAGTGGAGATAATTCTATCAGCAGATGGGAATGGAGCTTGCTACCCCACCCCGTAATGATAGTATCTGATCTGAATGGATTTGTCATTGTCAGAGCTTCTGGTTTCAAGCTGAAGTGGGTATTTCCAAGTAAAAGCTCTGTGTTATAAAACAGACTGAGCAATCAACTGCATACTCTGAGGGGAAAACAGAAAGAGGAGTTCTTCCTGCATTCTTCAGTCAGTCCCTTATCAAAGTCAAAAAAAGCTTCGGCTTTCCCCCTCCAAGCTGCCTGTCACCTCTCAGGTATTTTTACAGGGCTGTCAGACTGCTCCGCAACTTGTGATGAAAATAAATGAAAAGTAAAATTATTGGATAGACTTGACTCTAAACCTAATAACAGCATGCATAAAAGTGTGGCTGTGTGGTTTTCACATGCTGAACAGCAGTGCCCCAAGATGCCCGCTGCAGCCATTTCAAGACATGCACTTATTATGCAGGATTTGAACTGGAATCAAGGCTATCTCTGTTTTCCACTTAGTGAAATCCAAATCACAGACTGGTTTGAAAGGAAGAATCCCCACAGATCTGTGGGCAACAGGGTCTGCTGAGCCCCAGACCACCGGTTACTTTGGGGTGTGCTTCTCCTAGGAGCTGGAAGCCTTCATTATAAAAAAGTCAAACTCAAATGAGGTTTTGCTCATGGCAGACTTCCACTGAATGCCGTCCTGCTCCATATAGGATCTTCCTGTGCTCCCAGCCCTGCAGCTGACACTGCTGGGAGCTTTGCCTGACAAATGTTGGAATATTTGGCTCAGTAAGGTCGATCTCACCTATCACGCAGGCTCCAGCAAAGCCTGGGGCTGCAGCCCAAAGGGCTTGCTTCATCGCAGGCAAGCCGAGCTTGTATATCCAAGCATAGTTCTCTGTAGCACATCTGCTGACTTGGATGAGACAGTTAACAATACAAAAGCAGAGCAAGAGGCCAGTTAATTAATAACTCCTGCTCCTTAGCTGGCAGGTGCCAAAGCAGCTCCATGGCTGCCTGCTTTGCCACAGGGAGCAACTCCAGGCTCAGGATGCTATTGCTGCCAACGAGGCCATGCTCCGCTTTCCAAGAGGGCTCACATGGGCAAAGAGGGAGCCTTCTCGGTGGCACACAAATCACTTGTTCCCCAGCACGAGCAGGGCAACAGCAGCGCAGGGGAACAGCTTTTGTGACACCCTTGTCCCTGCCCTCATTAAAAACTGGAGGTGTCAGGAAGGAGGTGATGCCCTCTCCCTCCGGCTCTAGAGCGACAGGGAGGTCCCTTGCCACCTCACCCCGGGCTTCCAGCTGTCTTTGGGCTGCAGTTTACAGGACAGTGTGGTGAGCAGCTGCCCTGTCCTAAGGAAAGCTCCTGGAAACTGTGATCTGGCAAGTACAGCAGTTGTCCCAGCTTTGGAGAGGACCTAGGTGAGAGAGAGCCCGAAGTGCTCCAGTAAGGACTGTCCCCAAGCAACTGCGGGAAGCATAAAACCAGCCACGTGTTCCCACTGCCGCCATCCGTGCTACCCTGTCACTCCAACCGTGCAGCCCTGCGTACACTGATTTTTTTCCTTGCTTTTGTCATAAGACTAAAAGCAACCCCTCCTTGCTCAGCCCAAGCTGGACGTCCCGCCTGCCTAGCCCTGCTTTACAATAAACTTCTCCTCCATCTTGTCCTACAAGTCCCAACTTCCTCTTTGGAGGAATTTGCTCCAAAAAAGTGAAAACGTAATTCAGCACTCTTCCCCCTCAGAGAAATATGCCTCGCTTCTAACAAGAAACCGTGCGGTTTCGTACCTCATACCTCGACATCCCCCCTGCCACGCCCTCCCGCTGCTGGCGCCTCAGCATCGCTGGTGGGCTCCCCCCAGCACCACTGACCGCTCACCTGCACGGCCTCGTGCTCCCCTCCCGGGAGCAGCCGAATGCCACCCCCCCTCCACTGCGAGGAAATGCTGATGCTGTGTGGGTGCCCTCGTTTCGTGCAGTCTCCAGAGGCACACAGCTGGCGCTCGCAGAGCCGCCCCCAGCTCCTGACACAGGGGTTCAGGCCCTGTATCCTGGGGAGATTTTCCCAGAGTGCCAAGGAGAAAACCGTCCTCTCCTGGCAGGCAGCCACTCACAGCAAAAACCTGCCCCACGGGAGGGCCCAGAGGACAGGCCAACCCCGCTGGGCAAACCTCCAGGAGCAGGTAGACCTGCTCTGGCAGCAGACGTGCTGCTGAGGCTCGGGACATTCAAAGGCCAGATCCAGACTCCAGGTCTGGCCTCGGCTGGCCGTATGGGACAGAAAAGCAAGGTGCCAACCGCAGTCCTGGCTGCCCCGCGGCTGGGGGCGCGGAGCCCGTCGTATGCACAAGGTGCCATTCCAACAGCCAGCAAACACTTCAGCGAGGAGGTTGTGGGTTTCGGCAATGGCTGCAGGAACCGCTTGCGAGGACAGGAACCAGAAATGGTGCATTGGCTCGCCCAAAAAGTGGGTGCCTCATGGCTCACCCAAAAGCACCTGGGAAGGGCCCGATAAACCCCCCACTACCTGGAGGCCGCTGACCGCATGCCCTCCCGCAGCCCCCGTACTCACCTGAGTGCTGCGGCTCCCGCCTCAGCACGCCGGACTCTGCCCCCATGGCTGCTCGCGCCCCCAACACCTGAGGGGAAGGAAGAGGGGTGCATGGTAAACCTTTGTCCACCGTCCTGAAGCCATCAGGACAGCAAGAAAAGGAGCTGAAGAGCACGCTTGTGCCCAGCTGGGACACCGTCTCTCCCTGGTAAAACCCTCCTCCATCCCACAACTTCCCCTGCTCTTTCTGTGCTGCCTCATATATGACTAATATAGATCAAAATCTCCCTACTGCCAGCAAGTCATCTGCAGTGTGTGTGTGCGTGCGAGCCGGGGAGAGCACGTGCACGTGCACGTGCATCCTGGTACCAAGTAGGGCTATGTACACATCACTATCGCTACTAATTGTAATTCATCCTCATCAATGAATCACAGTCCCCAGGGCAGTGCTGCCTGGCTGGGACTGGCAATGTTCACATCCCCTAACCTACCCTTACCAAAATACACCCGGCCCAACACCACCGCTTTTCCCCCGAAGGGAAATACCGAAAAACTCTTCTGGCTCAGGCAGATGCACTCCCAACGCCGAGGGGAGGCAGTCCAAACCTGAGCTGGCTTCAGTCCCCCCGAAGCTCAAGGTGTAACACGGCATGGGAGGACAGCTTTCTGTGTTGCCAGGAACGCAGACACCCCGCGGGTTTCGATGTCCCGATCCCTGTGGTTCTCTGGGACCTCCCGGAGGAGAAACAGGAGGTCACCCCCAAGGGACCAATCCTCCCCTGTCCCCAGCCACCCCTTCTGCCAGGCAGGACGGGGAGCTGGCACCTACCGTGCTGAGCCAGCCTGGCTGGAGGCAGGCAGGGCTGGTGGTGTGGGGCCGGCATGGCACTGGGCCGGCACCAGGGGCCACGCAGGAGGAGCGCGGTGGGGGCACAGCCCAGGCACACAGCTCGTTTTTGAAGGGACCGCTCCTCCTTCGAGAGGAAGCTGCGAATGGGGAAGATAAGGCTGAGGTTAGATAACAGGAAATGTCTGGATGTGAGTGACAACACGTCCAGGTTGTGAAAGCAGCTCTCCCCATCCTGCTGCCGGGGCGCAAAGCTCATGAGCGGAGCGAGAGGCAGCTGGGGGAGGGCAAGCACCTTGCGCCTTCACCCCGTGCAACCATGTCACCTCAGCAAGCCTGGGCTGCACGGAACTGGCGGCCACTCTCCTCGTGCCCAAGCTGAAGGTGGCGCAGGGCAGGTCACCGGGGAAGCTGTGCAAGTAGCCGCACCGGCTGTCCCAAGTCCGGCCACTTCACGGCCACCCGGCCCGCAGCAGTCAGGCCCCACACCCCTGGCTGTGGAGGACCAGAGGAGCCATGGGGAGGGCCGGGGAGGGCCGTAGTGGAGGGCCATAGAGGCAGAGACTGCCAGAAAGGCTTTGGCTAGGGAGACAGGCTCATGCCCATGCTCTGCCCAGAGGGATCTCTTACCCCTCCAGCTGCGTAAGGAGCAGGGAACCAGGGCTCTGCTCGCAGGGGAGAGCTGACTCTCCAGCCATTGCAGGTGGTTTTGCTCCAAAAGGTTCCCTGCAGGGCTCATCTCCCTTTTGAAAGCATGGAGGCAGGCTGCAATGCCTCTGTTCCTCTGTTCCCTGGCACTTGCGTGGGCAGACAGGCTTCACTTTCCCAGTCGCAGCGCCCGACGGAAGAGCTGGTGCTGGTCCTCCGCTCCTGCTGCTGCCAGTCCCTCCACACACCTGCCAGCGTCAGCCAAGGTCCCTGTCTCTGGAGCAGCTAGACATCCACAGCGCCTGTGCAGAAAAGTAAACACCAGTGTTTTGTTTAGAGTTATAACCAAAGCAAGTTCCACTGTTTCTCACCTCCTGTCCTCTCCTGGACTGCCTGCAATACGAGGTGCTCTAAGGTACGCACCCTGTCATCTCTTAGTGCTATTTTCATCTAACCTGGCTGGAAGCAAGACTAGTCAACGCAGCTCTGGAAACAGAGGCCAATGAGCTGTCTGTGCTCAAGCTAGCAGCACAACTAGTGATGCAAAAGCCAAACCGATTCAAGCAAAACCATTAATTTTAGAGAGACTTTCGTAGTCTCTCTAGGCCCGTATGGTGTATAGCATATTTTGTAAGGCCAGGACTCATTAAAAATATGTCACTCTGAGTCTGCATTATCCCAAGCATGTTTGCCATCAGCTAGCCATGCCAGTGTGATGGAGACTTTGGGATCCTTCTTGTAGGGTCGGTTTCTCGCTCCCAGCACTTGGCTGCTGCCCTTCCTTTCCAGTTTTTGCCCCTCAGGTTTTCCTTTCCTAGCCTTCCCACTGCTGTCCAGCTCTGCAGCCAAACCGCATGGAGATCCTCTAGTGCTTGCTGCCAGGGCCTGCATTAATCCAGCAGCTTTCAGTTACGTTATCAGCATGGGGTGCAACCACATATTTTACTACATTCCTGCAGCTCTGTCCAAACCCCTGATCTGGAAAACACTTACTTATGCCTCCAAGTAACTATGCGCACTGAGCTCCCTGGGAGTGCTCACAAGCTACTCCTGAGCCTCCATGCAGACACTAGTGAGGCCAACCTTCCTGCTAAAAGTAAAACCTGGCCCTTGTGCCCAAGGGATAGTTAGATAATGAGGAATACAGTTACTGTCCAGTTCCTCTTTCATCTGCCTGTGTTTTAAAATATACAGTAAGAGAGGAATGGAAAGGTCTGGGTGGTTTGGTTTTGTTTTTACTTTGGTTTGTTCGTGTAGTTTGCATAGTTTTTTCCTAGGCTTTCTTTTTCACTCTCTCTTTCTCCTGCTTGTACCCAAAAGGCTTTGAAATGGGTGAACTTCCAGGTCAAGGTCTATGGAAAGAAAAAAGGGCAGATGCTTTATTTCCATTCATTGTGGGGATGCAGCACAAAGAAAGTGCTGAAAAACAAAATGTTTGGTCATTCTCACTGGAACTTAAGTCAGTGCTGAATTTAAAATAATCGTGAGTGACTGAGAACACCCAAAGCAAATACCACTACATTTTGTAATTTCTTAAAGCCCAGACCTAAATTCAAATCCAAAATTCTCAGTCCACATCCATCTCTAGCAGAGATCTTCCCAATTATCTTCTCAAACAGAAACAGTTAACTATGCATCTCCCTTCATTTTCTGCTATGTAAACAGTAGATTTGAACTAATTACTCCTTTTTGCTAGCTTCTACACCAAGTTTGCAACATGATTGATAAAATACTGTGGCTTATTTCTGATCTTGCTCATATGTCATTTACATCTATGGGACTCCCTGCACTTTACTGGGACTAGTGCTGATGTACAGCAGTGTGGATCAGAATTGATTCAGGCAAAGAAACAAACAAACTCAGGACTACGTATACATATGCAAAATGTATAGACTATTCAAATGCTTTCATTAGGAGAACAAGAGCAGTGTTGACATACTCCTCCACAAACTAAATTGCCCTGAAGGAACTGCAGCACTCAGAGCAAGATTGGCTTCATCTTCATGGCAAACATCCCCATACTGCTCTAAAGTTAACTGTCAAAATGTGCTGCATTTGTTATTCAGGAGGTCACAGCAGTTAATCAAAATAATCTTTTTTGGCCCCTGCATCTCAAAAATGAATTGTGAAAAGCATCAAACTTGGATGCCCAAACATAGGGTATTAAATCTGCAGATAGGCTGGGTAGGTAAAAACAGCCCTCTGAAAAAGGATGTGGATCCCTGGCCTCCAAACTGCAGACTCCTGCAGATCAGGTGCTTTGGATCTCAGGAGTTTAGGAGACTCTTTACAAGTCTGGTGATTTTGTCCTGCTCATTTTTGTGGCATCTGGCCACACCTGGTAGCAAGCCTTGCGAATCTGGGATCTGAGTCATGTGGAAAAGTGCTCTTTGGGTATTTCATGCTCCCCTTGGGTGGTCACACAAATTATTATTGACTTTACATGTCCAGGGCAAGAAACAGACTAATTAAAAAAAAAACAAACAAACAAACCTGAATCAGTGTGAAAAGAAGCAAGACCCTTGCACACTCAACAAAAAGGCCTAAGGGCATGTCTGCAAACCCCCCATTAGAAGCTGAGATTCTTCACTGTCAACCTGCATTGAATCCCTTGCCTGCATCCCATGGCACTATCCAAACCAGCTAGCTTAAAGCTTATTTATGTATGCCAGCATGAGCTTCAGTCAATGAAGACTTTCTAGCCAACATGCCACCGCAAACCTGAGACTCATTAACTGGGACAGCGGGAGATCAAGTGTCTCCCTCCAGCCAGGACACCCTGCTTTGCACTGCACCTAATTGCTGCACAGTCCTATAGGCCAATATTGATGTCCGAGGTGGATGTTTCACAGCGAAGCTGATTTCCTCTATAGTTTGCAAATATCACCACACTACCCCCACTCTGTGCAATAGCCTTGAAATTGCGCTCAACATTTCCTAATCAAGCTAGTTTTTTCAGTATGTTTGCAGCATGCAGCTCTGTGGCTTGCTCTGGGAAGAGGAAGAAAGGAGGTAGAGAAGCTGGGGGGGTGCCCAGCTTCTGGGTGGCAGAAGACTGCCAACAACTATTATCTCAGAGGTTTCTGCATACTGTTCCCCAAACCACAAAATTTTCTTGGAAAACAACTTGAAAAAAACTGGCTAAAATGAGTCACACAGTCCATTTGATTAGCATGCAGCAAGTTCTCTCACATTGTACTTTCAAGTTCTTGTACTTTTCACCTGCCATGGAGTAAGGCACGAAGGATTAGCAGGTTTGTACTGGACACAGACAAATTGGGACTCATTCTACATCAGTGGTGCTCTGCACTGATTAATCCGTACTGCCTTAGCCAAGGCCAGGTGAATGCAGAGTTTGGTCCATTGGTCAGCATACCTTCACAGGATGCCAGGAGATTTTTCCTTGGGACAGTTCATTGCACAAATATCTTCAAAGCCAACATACTCCTCTTGATAAAGGAATTAAAGCTCTATGTTACCAAGTCAGGCCTGATTCTAGTCATCAGTGACTGTCTTTCATTTCAGTTTGTTCAGTCAACCCAGTTCTGCCATCCAGCAGCATCAAGAATTGAGGCCATCGGTTTTGAAGCTACCATATGAAGAGATGCAAATACAAATTATTCATATATCAAACTCAAATATACCAAACCACTCTCCCTCAGGTTCTTCTCCCAGATGAATACTACTATTTACTCCTGCATTGGCTAACTGTTTTAAGTATCATTTTCAAATTATTCTCCTCCATCCTTGGGTCTTGGAGAGCTTTCAGATTAAACCTGAAAGAGCCAGTTGCTACCAGACTTTCTTCTGAGCTGTCTCTGTGAACAGCAGTTGCTGACTTGCCCTGAAGCACGGTGTCAGTGCGCCAGGCTCTAAAGAAGCCATCAGCAAATCCCCCAGCAGTCAGCTCTAAACACCGCCCTTCGCAATTCGTCCAGATGTTGCTGAATTCTGACACTTCTCAGCATTACAAGTGCTGTTCGGGTGAAGCTGAGGTGTCCAGTGTGAGCCTAGCATGAATGCGCACAGAGGAAAAACAGTACAAAGAGGGTCTTTCACATGAGTGACCATAGCGGAGAGAGGGGAGGAGGAAACGGGAGACCAGGAGCAGTCCTGAGCCTTGCATCTGGAAACACTCATGGTGCTGGATTCTCCAGGGAGCAAGATGGGGTGAGTGTTGTCACGGTTCCTTCCCTCCAGAAGATGGTTGATGAAGCTGCAGCTTAGCTCTAGGCACTAAAAAAACCGTACAATGATGCAGGAAAAAATGACAACTATTCCTTGAATGCTGAGCTGTGCACGATGGAGGAACTCACTGGGGAGATCCTCCCACAACCCTGGCCTTTAACCCCTGCAGCTGGGCACTGGGGAGGAATCTCTTCAGTCAGCAAGCTAGGTCAGAGACATTGCATCCTCACCACCAGTCTGCCTGTGGGCACAAGACTTCATCACTAGTTTGCCTGCTTGCTAGTTCCTTCAGCAAAATGCATGCTCGGCTGAACCCTGCCTCACTGGCTAACCCGGGCTTTGAGTCGCATGAACACCTTTTTTCCATTTCCATTCTTTACCTCATTCAGAAAAGAAAAAACAAATCAACACACCACGTGGACTTTCCAGTTTTGCTGTAAGTGATATCTCCCTCCCTTCCTGCCCCCTTTTCAGGCGGGCGCACAGCAGTGAGAGTCAGAGGCTGGACTCCAGCAAACGGAGGATGTTTCTGTTCGTGGTTGATTATGCATTTGTCACTTTTATTTTAGACCTTTGGTTAAGAAAAAAAGAGAGCGAGAGAAAAACAAAGACACAAACCAGGAGGTTCAAACCTGTTTTTCAGATGGACAGTGACAGATAAGAAATCCCCACTAACTGTCACAGCCATTGAATGACCCAAAACACATCCTGTACAGCATACACTATTAATAATAATAGTACACAATGAACAATAGTAGTGTTAATACTGTAATTCTAAAGAAGCAGAAAAATAGCACCAGCCAGAGGACAAGTGAGTTCAGGTAGCCTGTGTTCATTTTTATTCCATCTTAATTAGAACATCTAGATTTTTATATGAATGGAGGAAAAAGAGACTTCCTTTGTTTTACCCAAGTCTGCCATCCCTGTTCAGTCAAGACCAGTTCTCTGTTCACAGGTGCTGAGTAAGAATCACAACCTTGCCTAGAGGTTTTGCCTCAAAATAAGCTCATATTGCAGCCATCTATCTCCTTAATTCCATCACATCATTGAAAAATAAAACCATATTTTCCCATATTTACTCCCTCAAAGGACTATCTTTTCTCTTGCAGTAATCTTGTTATGTGGCTAGGCAAAGAGTAAAGCCTTACTCTGGGTGTGAAAGATTGATAGACTTTATCTTGTAAAGAAATTAGGAGCTATGGAGCTGCACTTTATTCACTGCTGATGTCAATACAGTTACTCCATACACATTATCCCTGAGAACAGAATCAAGCCCTGGAATACTAGAAAGACAGCCATGGATTCACTTTTTTTTTTTTAACATCAAAAAATTTTAATAAGCATTTAAGTTGTCAAAGACAGGATTGTGCTGATTCTTTTTCACAGATGATGAAGGCAGAGAGCGACTGTGCTTCTGATGCTAATCGTTGTCTTTTACTGAACTTGCTAAATTACTTTTCTCTGCATATTACTTTCAGAAACCACGTATTAGCCAAGTTTCTCTGCTGCCAGTTTCTGTAGATCTTATCAAATGAACATCCTGGGTACAAAGCACTGCTGATTACTACATGGCATAGCAAGCAAAGGCCTATGTTAAACTCACACACTCTTGGTCTGCAACTACAGTCTCTGAACTATACCAGGCTCTCTCCTGCATGGGAATGCATCAGGAAAAGCAGCTTTGCGGAGCGGCTTTCTGAGGTGGTGGTCTCAGACTGCTCCCCTCCTATTGCTCAAGGGGCCATCGCTGCCAAAAGCAATTGGCAAAGTCAGGGAAGAAAAACGCATCAGGCCTTTTAAGTTCAGAGATACCACTTCTGAAAGGCTCCCGAGTCACAGATAACTGGAAATTGGGACTGCACTAGAGAGATACCAGTTGCCCTGTTCTTCCATTCTTCCCTTGGCATCTACTGCTGGCGAATCCGAAGCGATAGGGTGCCCGCTTGGCCGGCCCCTTGTCTGACACTGGGCAGATGTTCTGCTCTTCGGTTAAGCCTCAGAAACGACTGCAGAAACAACATGGGACCAACAGTACCAGGAATACCTATAACACCAAAATGGTATGTTTATCAGTCCTACACTCCCATAGGCAGCCACCGCAGCGTTGCCAAGATGTTAGCATTTGCCATTCTTGGACCCTTCGCTTTGGGCTTCCGGGAGGAGGCAGATGTGTAGCTTATCACTCACCCCACTTTTAGCACACAGAGGGCATTTCAACACTGCTGCCTTTGCTTGCAGAGTCATTGTCGTAGGGAAGTATGTGACCACTAGGCTCCAGCTTGCAGCTAGCATGCTGTGTTGCTCAACAGTGACAGTTGGGTTTACATCAGCCATCATCCTCTGTGGCAATGAAGTGCTTCCCCAAGACCAGAGCTGCTCTTCAGCTGCAGAAACCATTGTAAAAGAACAAAAGGGGGTTTTGCTGTACAACATACATCTGTTTCTCAGTCCATGAGGTATCACTCTGCTGGGCCTCCCTGTAACCACTGCATCAAACCTCTCCTGTTTGGACATAGAAGATCTTTGTAGCCCTTGTTCCCAAAAACCACCTTTCATAGCAGGATCACCTGCTTCATCAGACTCCTTTACAGTGGGACAAGAAAAGCCCAAACAAAATTGTGTGGGTTGGTACAATTGCCAACAAGTTTTGTAAAAGTGGGAGCCCTGTTTTTCATAAGCATTGCCTTGACTGCCTGCAATGTTTCTCACCCTTCCCAAGGGGAAAACTATACTTTGAAAGATCGCAGTCCTCATAACCTAGGCAGCCCTTTCTCTTCTTCAGAGAGTATTCTCTTCTTCAGAGAGTATTCATTAAATCATATGCCTCCACACTATAGCTGAACTGGGACGGACCCACCAAACAGACCAGAATATCTCCAACACCCAGTATCTATTTCCAGCACATCTTCCCTCTTGTGATGGAGCTCTTGAGACATTCCAGGGCATTTTCCACTCCAGTGAAACTCCATCAGCACACCTCTTCCCATTGCAATGCTTCATGTGATACCGCCTAGAGCAGTGATGCAGGCTGAAATGCCAGCATGTAGTAATTGGGGATTTCTCCCCCTTTCCCAGAGCAGCTGAGTTGCTTGACATCCTTTACCAGTCAGGTATGAATCAGACACTCCTTCAGGCAAGAGCATGGAAAAATGAGAAAGGGAAGAGGCTTTATTGAACCTGATGGCTTAATCTTATCCCAGGATGTGAATGCCAATGAGCTTTGAAAACCCTCAGTCCAAAGAGTTCAAATATATAAACAAATGTCTCCTTTCAAAGCAGCTTATGGAACATTGCACAAATCCAACAAGGCACATAAAAAGTGTATTTGAAGGAGCACCCCAGCCTTATCCAGACAGTGAACTTGCACTTGGCACCAAAAGAGACAAAAAATTGCCCATCAGAGCACATTGCCTGAGCAAGGTATTAGTGTCAGAGCACTGATTACCCTGCTGAGCAGGTTAAAATGCCAGCAAGCAACCAGACAGGCCATCTATAGGCTGCCTACAGGGCAGATCGGAGGTCTTGATAGGGTCACGGCTGTTCTCATGGCTTCCTGTCAAAGGTTGAGTAAATATGAATGTTGAATCTTAAAATTGGAGCAGACAGGCTAACTTTGTAAGGCAGGGTAATTTTTCTAAGCAGGTAAATTTCTAGCCTGATGGGTAGGCTTTGCACATGTGGTGTTCGGAAGCAAGGACAAAGCTGCTCTAGCAGTGTTGTTACAGGGGAAACCTCAGTGTAGAATTCAGCAGGGCCCAGAGACGGGCATGAATATTTTAAAAACTGTTCTGCTGTGTGTTACTTCTATATGTTATATTAAGGTTTTTGCCTAAGGACTTGCAACTTTCTAGTAGATACAAAGCCAAATTTAGAGTGACTGATGCAAGGAAGGGGAGAGAAACGTGGCAGGGAACATGCTTTGCACCCAAAGTCACTGCTCTGTGCTCACATTACTCATTGCTCTAGCCTCACCTCCTCTAGGATTGTTTGCATTGTCCTCCTTCCCTCTCCACACCCGAATCTATCTGCTCACTGCACATCCAGATAACAGAGCTGTTAAAACACACAGGGTCCTCAACAGCCCGTCTTTAGCTGTGACCTTGCTCTTAGCGGTGGTCAGTGGAAGCCCTGAGGGAAAAGCACACACACTTTAGCCAAGACTAGAGGTCATGGAGAGGTGGCCAGACCCGACCAGTGCCCAGCTAAGGGAGGGGAGGTCCAAGGCGAGCACGTTCCTTGAAAGCTGGAGGAAGAGTTTGAAATGAGCAGATCCTCTCCAAGGGCTGCCTCCGTGCCCGGTTCTTGCAAGGCTCTGTCTTGCTCAAAGTGTTATCGCTATATCCGCGTGGCCGAGGCAAATAGCTTCATTTGCAGAAGGACAGAGTCACACCAGGAACAGAGAGACTCCAGAGGCTGCAGGGGAAAAGGAGGACTGCAGCTTCTCCTCGGTCCCGGAGAGCCGCAGCGCTGTTCCGGGGCCGGGCCGGGCTCTCCTCCCCCCCGCCCCCCCAAACAGGGGCCTGAGGACACACCGCGTTTCCCCGCTCCCGGTGAGCGCCGGGGC
>NW_008796193.1:282369-325367 GCF_000699145.1 Aptenodytes forsteri | reverse complement strand
CGGCTTCCAGGTCTGGCAGAGCTCCTGCCCCGCGGCCCCGCGTGTGCCAAAGCGCAGCCGCCGAAGCTGAGGCAGGAGAGCAGGTTTCAGCTCTCCGGTCTGCCTGGCAAGCGTGCCGGAGGGATCGCTGGTTGCCGTTGCTGCTTCTCCGATGGCCTGATGGTTGGCAGATACCCGATTTCCATGACGGGTGGTGCTGTGGAAACTGCATGGGAACATTCTTTGCAATCCTAGGCTTACAATCTCTCCAGGGAAAGAGCTGCTGGTCAGAAAAATACAAGGAGGACTTTTCAGTCTGAGGACTGGATTTTATTTTTAAAGTCCATGTAAAAATAATGCAAATAAAGATATGTGCCTGCTTGTGGGCCCAGAAGACGGAGTGGTAGAGCAGTAGCAGAGACATTTTCCCAGGCAGCTTCGACCAGTCCTGCTGAATAACTGCAACTGAAGTAAAAGCAGCACTACTGAATTCTTTGCCCTGGGAATCACCTTCCTACCAGCTAAAATGTGACCTTTGGTATCATTATGTCAGCTACAGCATTCTGCTAGGACCCGATAAAAAGAAAACAAAGAAGGGTCTGCTAATTACAGTAGTCTTAAGGAGCTTGTTTCTTGTCAACCTCCAAACCAAGCAATGATCAAAACCATCACAGCCGCTGCCTGCCTCATCCCTCCTCAACCCAGCACTTCTCCCTAAAGCACAATGTGCTTTCAGAGACCATTAGCAACAGTATTCCCTGGCAGTGTCTGTGAGCAGAGATGCTGACAGCCACCCGTGATGGGTCTGATACCTGGTTACAGGGCACATTGTGTGTCTGCACGGGACTGCCTTCTTGTTGAGCATCTGTCACCTTGCTGAGCCACTGCACAGAGGTGAGCAAGGGGGTGGCCTTCCCAGGATGGCAGGCAGCAGCTGCCTCCCTCAGCAGAAAAGTAGGGACACCAAGAAAGCAAACTTGCAGAAGCAGACTGTCTGTTCTCTTTGTGCAAGCACTGTCTCTGGTTCATGTTGGCAGGAGTAATGAATTGCTTTCTTTAAGGTTTGGAGACAGAGAAATTGGGAGGGCAGTAGGGGAAGAAACAGAAACATTTCTGCTTCTTCTAGAAAACAGGTAAATGCAGGCACTGCACCCAGCGAAAGTAACCAGAGGTGGTCTTGCCTCATCAGCTTCTTGCTTAAACCCCTCCATGCTGCTGCCTTTGCTGTCCCTTATGACATAAGGCCAGTAGGAGAGCCTCGCAGAGGTCCAACAGGGAGCATGCAAGGGAGAATACAGATACCGGGAGGTCAGGGTTTTCTCCAACTCATTCTCCAGCCCTGTTGTCAGCCATGTCTGTTCTTAATAGCGATTAAAAGTTGGGGGGGGGGGATCTTTCTCCAAAGCCTACAGCTGATTGTCATACCCCAAATACTTAGAATACCTCCCCTGAACAGGACTGCAGCATCCTGTCCTGCACATCCCTCCTCCAAACCTCCATCTGTTATGCTACCTGATTGGAGGCAGGCAGTTTTAGTTTACTTTAATACTATCACTGGACAGACACACAGTGTGGATTGATTATCATATTAGACTTTATACCTTGAAAGCAAGGCCTTCCCCTTGCTCTTAACAGTTCATCCATGTGTTTCAACCTCTTCAAGGAAGGGGTAGTATTTATCACAATCATTCTGCTGAACTGTAATGCAATACAATCATATTTTTATATATATATATATATTTGTATGAGAGGTCAGGGCCTGACTCTACCAGGGCCTATAAACAGGCAGAGGAGAGGCAATCTCTGCCCCAGAGGACTTGCAGACTATGGAGCACAGACAAAACTGAGAAGGCAGCAATCACCATGGTTAAAGTACAGGGTGCCAGATCACATGAGTGATCCTCAGGTTCAACCCCTGAACTGTTGATGACGGCCCCAGGCCTCCATGGCAAATATAGTGATCTTAAATATAGGCATCTTAAATATAGTGATGATTTTAAATTGCTCAGCTCCTAATTAACACACCTAAAACTTATTACTGCTACTGTTGCCACAGTCTAATGTCAGGCACTTAATTTAACTGCCCAAGCTAAGAGCCTAGCTCCCTTGCTAGGCACATCATTGATGTAGAAATGTAGATCCCATTTTGCGTGGAAGTGCGTCCAAAAGATGCACCATAACTGCTGCCTATCCTGAGCTGGCCTCTGAAAAGACCTTCCCTCCTGCATGGACCACAGAGAGAGTCAAGGCTTCCAACTTTGGCTCCATTGGAGATGCCTGCATTACATAGTGTAACTACACTCCTTCCGATTTCACTTTAAAAGATTCCAAACTACCCATATCATATTTGGGTGGCTCCTTCTCAGGCCCCTTTGGGAGCTCATGCAAAACTTCTCTAGAATTGTAGTTTGTGTGACTTCCAAAGGTGGTCTATACTCCCCATCATTGCCTTAATGGAAGGCATGTGCAGGAATCCCTGTATGATTTTTTGCACCCCAAGACCTGGAGATGCACACTCAACCTTCCCAACTTATATTAGGGGTCAGAGGCAAGTGACAGCAAATAGACAGTCTTCACAGGATCCACTCTGCAGTGGCAAAGCAGACTTCCAGCACACAGAAGCAGGGCAGCTTTGACTGTTAAGGCACAGAAATCAGCTCTACCATCTCTCCCCCATTGGCATAGCTTTGCATCCTTCAGCCTGACCCTCACAAAGGTCCTTCTCACTATCTGGCAGTTACAGTCCCACAAGTTTTGCAGGTGCTTGCAGCTGGGATGAGCAGTGTCACAAGTTTTATGCCACTAATGCCTAAAGACAGGGGAAACTTGAAGAACAAAAGGGATAGGTGAGCAAAAGACCACACCATGCAGCCAGCACTGGGTGTGTGGATGAAGCATCAGCCGTGGTGCAAGTGAGTACTCACCACTGGAACGTCCCACAGGAAAGAGGCCAGTGGCAGCAGCACCAGGGCTGAGAGGATGTGAAAAGCAGTGAAGAACCAAGCTGACCCACAAGCTGCTCACATCCTGAGGGAGGGGAGCCAGACCCAGGGGACAGCAGTGCTAGCATTTGGCTCTATAAATAAGTGCAAACAGGTGGGTTTGGCTGGGCTGTGGAGAGTGACGGCAGCTGCAACTCAGAGTGGAGTTTTCCCCCCTTGTTTTTTTTTAAAAGGGATTAAAAGGTGGGGGGGGGGGATCTTTCTCCAAAGCCTACAGCTGATTGTCATACCCCAAATACTTAGAATACCTCCCCTGAACAGGACTGCAGCATCCTGTCCTGCACATCCCTCCTCCAAACCTCCATCTGTTATGCTACCTGATTGGAGGCAGGCAGTTTTAGTTTACTTTAATACTATCACTGGACAGACACACAGTGTGGATTGATTATCATATTAGACTTTATACCTTGAAAGCAAGGCCTTCCCCTTGCTCTTAACAGTTCATCCATGTGTTTCAACCTCTTCAAGGAAGGGGTAGTATTTATCACAATCATTCTGCTGAACTGTAATGCAATACAATCATATTTTTATATATATTTATATATTTGTATGAGAGGTCAGGGCCTGACTCTACCAGGGCCTATAAACAGGCAGAGGAGAGGCAATCTCTGCCCCAGAGGACTTGCAGACTATGGAGCACAGACAAAACTGAGAAGGCAGCAATCACCATGGTTAAAGTACAGGGTGCCAGATCACATGAGTGATCCTCAGGTTCAACCCCTGAACTGTTGATGACGGCCCCAGGCCTCCATGGCAAATATAGTGATCTTAAATATAGGCATCTTAAATATAGTGATGATTTTAAATTGCTCAGCTCCTAATTAACACACCTAAAACTTATTACTGCTACTGTTGCCACAGTCTAATGTCAGGCACTTAATTTAACTGCCCAAGCTAAGAGCCTAGCTCCCTTGCTAGGCACATCATTGATGTAGAAATGTAGATCCCATTTTGCGTGGAAGTGCGTCCAAAAGATGCACCATAACTGCTGCCTATCCTGAGCTGGCCTCTGAAAAGACCTTCCCTCCTGCATGGACCACAGAGAGAGTCAAGGCTTCCAACTTTGGCTCCATTGGAGATGCCTGCATTACATAGTGTAACTACACTCCTTCCGATTTCACTTTAAAAGATTCCAAACTACCCATATCATATTTGGGTGGCTCCTTCTCAGGCCCCTTTGGGAGCTCATGCAAAACTTCTCTAGAATTGTAGTTTGTGTGACTTCCAAAGGTGGTCTATACTCCCCATCATTGCCTTAATGGAAGGCATGTGCAGGAATCCCTGTATGATTTTTTTGCACCCCAAGACCTGGAGATGCACACTCAACCTTCCCAACTTATATTAGGGGTCAGAGGCAAGTGACAGCAAATAGACAGTCTTCACAGGATCCACTCTGCAGTGGCAAAGCAGACTTCCAGCACACAGAAGCAGGGCAGCTTTGACTGTTAAGGCACAGAAATCAGCTCTACCATCTCTCCCCCATTGGCATAGCTTTGCATCCTTCAGCCTGACCCTCACAAAGGTCCTTCTCACTATCTGGCAGTTACAGTCCCACAAGTTTTGCAGGTGCTTGCAGCTGGGATGAGCAGTGTCACAAGTTTTATGCCACTAATGCCTAAAGACAGGGGAAACTTGAAGAACAAAAGGGATAGGTGAGCAAAAGACCACACCATGCAGCCAGCACTGGGTGTGTGGATGAAGCATCAGCCGTGGTGCAAGTGAGTACTCACCACTGGAACGTCCCACAGGAAAGAGGCCAGTGGCAGCAGCACCAGGGCTGAGAGGATGTGAAAAGCAGTGAAGAACCAAGCTGACCCACAAGCTGCTCACATCCTGAGGGAGGGGAGCCAGACCCAGGGGACAGCAGTGCTAGCATTTGGCTCTATAAATAAGTGCAAACAGGTGGGTTTGGCTGGGCTGTGGAGAGTGACGGCAGCTGCAACTCAGAGTGGAGCAAGGGCAAAAAAAGAGACAGTATTACTCTGCAAGGACACCTGAGCTGAATCATCAAGAGTATCTGCACTTCACAGTGGGGATCAGAGTTCCCATGAGCACATGGGGAGGGAGAGCAAAGGATAATGCAGACGAAATGGCAGTGCCTGTTCCGTAAGCTGCACAGCTGTGCCGATGCGTCTTGCTCCTGCAGCAGACCTGGAGCTCCCCTGCCGATCTGTGCGGGGCTCTGGCTGGCTCCCGTTCCTGGGGTCCCACAAGCTTTCCTGCTTACAGCTACCCAGAGGTCATTCATCCCCTCTGAGCAGCTCCCAAGTCACCCTGTCAATGGTGGAATTTGTCAATGAAAATGTGTTTTGCAATGTCATTTTCTCAGGGACTGAAACATTTTGTTTCTCTAGTCAGGGCCACATTTTTTCACTTTAATCAATCTTTTGGAGATCAATAAAAATATATATGCATACTGAGTGGGGCATGGTCTTCCTCAAATCTCCTTTCATTTATTTGATAAAGTGGAAGGGTTCTGCAGCTTCTTTCCACATGTAACATTTTTGACTTGCAAAAACATGGGAAGAATAAAATAAATACATATTTCAGATACTTTTTTCTTTCAGCTATTGCTTCTTAGCCTTTTGCATCATGTTCCCATGAGAAAAATAAAAAACATTTCTTACTTCATGTGACCTGCGAGTTTGGGGTTTTTTTGCCTTTTAAACCTTTTCTCACTTTATAGACACACACTTCCACACACACACAGTGTGACTGTAGCTTGAAAGCAAGTTTGTCTTCCTCTATTTTTTTAGTTCACGTAAAAAAGATCGGAAGCATTTAACTTCTGACAAAATCCTGGCTTTAGCATCTCTCTTGAGTTTGCCACATGCTGAAAACATTTGACTGGTTAGATGGTACCTCCCCTAGACCTGCCACTTTTGGTGGGTACCTGCTAGGCAGAATAGCCATCGGCCTCGGTGCTAACATGCAGCTCTCCTCTCTCTCCCTCTGTGCAGCGCAGCAGAGAGAAACGCAGGTGCTGAGGCAGTGCAGCTGGAGGCAGACGTTGTGTCTGAAAGGAAGCTTGAGTCCTCCAGGGCCCAAGAGGCCGGAGACCTTCTGACAAAATCCTGGCTTTAGCATCTCTCTTGAGTTTGCCACATGCTGAAAACATTTGACTGGTTAGATGGTACCTCCCCTAGACCTGCCACTTTTGGTGGGTACCTGCTAGGCAGAATAGCCATCGGCCTCGGTGCTAACATGCACCACTCCCCTCTCTCCTCCTTTCCGGCGCAGCAGAGAGAAACGAGGTGGGGGCGGCCGTGGGAGCTGCTGCCAGGGTGGCTGGGGCAGCCCTGCCAGCGCTGCCCAGAGCCCAGCCTGCTGCCACTGCCAGCAAGCTGTTCTCCCACCTGTCCAGTTAGAAAAGAGGTCCCGGGGACCACCGTGGTGAAAACTCTTTCTGGCAGGGAGAACTTGAAAGACAAATGCCCCTAAAACCTTCTGCATTTCATCTCTGGGCCTGATTTAAATGTATTAGCAATACAGTCTGACAAGGTCCAGTAAAGGCTGAAGTAGCACAATGGGACTGCTTCCCATTTTCTTTCATTCCTGGCTGACCCTTATCAGGCTTTAAAGGAGGGTTTTTCTTCCAAAAGAAAAGCTTCCTCCCTCCTAATCTGTAGCCCATAGTGCAGCACAGCAGTGCCCTGGGGGAGCCCCAGATCGCACAGAGTCGACCAGACAGCCTGGGTACCCTCAGCTGGACGCAGTCCAGCCGGCGCAGCCCGGCACTGACGGGCGGGAGGCAATGTGCCAGCCATGCCACCTCGCAGCCTGGAGAAGAGGAGGGGAAGGCAGCACCTCCCCACCCAGCAGTCGCGCGTGTCCGCAGCACAGGGCTGCTCACACACAGCGGGGCATGGCCCTTCCCCATCACATTGCTTTCATGAGGACCAAACTCGGTTTCTGTGAGGAGCACCCAGCTCTGCTGACAACACTGAATAGAACAGGCCATTCCCTAAGCCCTGGGGTCAAACAGCGTGGATTTGGTTGTGTCCACATTACACAGCTCTTAGTCCTTGGTCTCCAGCATATGGAGGCCTTGTGGTCCTAAGGCATAAGCCTTAATTTTTCATGCGGTTTTTTTTTCAGTTCAAAGCACATGAAAGAACACACATCCTGTGCTGCAATCCATCAGAACAGTGTTTTCATAGCATGAAAGTGTACGCTTGCCCATGCTGCCTATTGGCAATGGTTCCAGATTTATGATACTGTCCAATGTTCAGGCATCATTTTGGAGAGTATTATTAGCAAAGGCTAAAATAGTGCCAGGGTGTGAGCTAATAATTAAGCAGGACAGACAATCACTGGTCCAGTGCTTAAGCTTTCAAGCTGGCAATGTTTTGTTCAGCAGCATAGACATAGCCTGGGAATCAGCTGAAGCTGGAGGGACGTGATCTGGGAAGTATGTAGTTTATACACTGCTTTGCCAACTGGGACATCCCAGAGCATCAGGAAACCTTGGGCCTTCCTACACTGCTCTTTGTTTCTTCTTTTTCAGTGACCATCAGCTACTATACCACAATTCAAGCACTGTAATATTTATATCCTTGTCTAAATCATCACAAAATCAGTTCAACTATGAAGGTTGTTTTGGTACAAAAGAGCAAGAACATGAGTGATGAAGTATTGCACACTGAGTGAGGGGTTCAGGCAGGAATGGGATGTGGTGGACATGCTAGGTCTGTGCAGCAAGCAGAGCATTGCCACCCGGAGAGCAGAAGGATGCTTTTCTCCAAGGAGAGTGACAGCATTTGAGCAGCATAGGTAGGTGATGCCATCACAGCAGGTGGTGCCCTGCTCAGGTATTGTGGATACTAAAGCAACTGGGATCAGGGCTGCATGCGATGATGAAATGGTTTTGAAGGGCTGCCTTGGCTGTTCTTCAAATGCCCAGTAAGTTACTTTGCTCCCACTATTAGTAGGGAACAGAAATACCATGGGAGCAGTATTGGGATTGGGAAGGAATCATTGCTGATTATTCCTAAAACCCAGGGTGGTCCACACTTGGTGGAAAAATAGTTAAAAACATTTCAGGATCGTTAAGCTAAAAGAAAAAGCATTTAAGAACAAAGACTTTTAATGTGTTTTGGAGGACATTAGAATCTTTTAAACAACTCATTTTCTTCTCTTGAGAGCAGCAGGAATTACTCATAGTCAGTAATGTATTCAATACAGTTCACCCTCTGCAAGTTTTCTGTTCCAACCCTCCCCCCCTTATTTTCTCTATTTGACTCACTATTTAAAACTATTTGCCTGCTCCAGTCTGAGAACACATCCTCTGTGTGCAGTCACTTCACAGGCAGCTCCCAGCTCCGATGCACTAGTCAGAACTTGACCTTCCTGGTGAATACACCTGGCTCATACGGGGTGAGTCTGTTCCCAGTGAGATGGCCATTACCAAGGGACTGCTCTTTCTGCTGCCATTCCCTAATTTATTATTTGTTCTCAACAAGCTTTGACATTAGTTCACATTTTCTTAGATATTTCTACCAGTCAGTTCTTCCAGGTACCATTCATGGAAAGTGAGGGCAGAAGAAAATCAAACTCTCTTTTATTTTCAAAAAAGGAGACTACAAAGAGATGTCTGCCCTCCATGGTATCTCTTTCAAGCCTCATGTCTGGAGTGGGAAGATTCGTACGAATGGAAAGGCACTTTGGCCCAGCATAAGTTGGTTCCCTGCAGCACATTCCTGTGCAGAAGCTCAGATTAACATGATTTAAGTGGCAGGGCTTCCATCCCCTCACCTTGAGAAATGCTGCCAAGGTTTTACAGATCTTGCTGCTAGGACATTTTTCTAACTGGGTTTCAATCTTAAATGTCCTTTTGCACAGTTTCATCCCATTGGTTTCAGATACAGGCTAAAATTAAAAAGAACGACATGAAATGAAGCCAAGGGAAATGCATTAAGTCATGTTTGCAGAGCACATTGAGAGAACAGGACAAAATGTCCTTGGGAGGACAAAGAAATTGATCGTTAATATATCTCATGGTGCAGACACCAAAGAAGTTTTACAACCACTGTGAAGTCAGTGTGTATTAACCTTATAGCGCAGACCTGCAAAGTGAGCATAGGGATCAAGGTAGCTGAAGGTATGAGATTACAGGGTGTGTGTCTAGATCTTGTGAAGAACAGAGCAGCCCTGAGTCCTGCCACTGCACAGTCAGAAGGTCTTCTCCAGCGCTGGGCACCCACACGGGAATCTTCTGGACCTGTTGGCTTGCTGGATGCACATAGCAAGCAGGTAACTTTTAGGAGTAGAGCTCAAACTCAAGAAAAGTGCATTAATCTGACTCTAAGTATCTGACAAACCTTGTTTAATTGTATGAGAGTTAAACACTATAGAGGAAATTGTAGTGGTCACTTCATCAAAAGCGGATTACTGTTCTAAACCCTGGGTAGACGATCTGAGTCCAGTAACCTCTGACAGTAGCTGTGATTGTTCCACGTACATTTGGCAAACAAAAGGGAGTTTTAAACTGATTTAATCTTTCCTGCTTTTTGTAATGATCAAGTTCAGCTGAGAGTTGTACTGCAGATGGAAGGAACAGTCCAGGTCAGCAGACCCCAGTATCCATCAGGAGAGAGATGTAAGAAGATGGATACAGAGGAGACATTTGACCAGAGTGATGAAAGATGACAAAAAAGTGAATGCCAAAACTCAACAAAGACAAATTAAACAAAGTGGGGATTTCTCAGTGAGTGGAGCGGCAGCAAAGCAAAGTCTAAACATGCTGGGACATTGGACCAGTCCTGAACCCCAAACCATCTGAATCACTGCCAGTGGTTTTCCTTTGACAGCTTCAGCTGCCAAGGGGGAAGAATTGGGCAGCAATTGCAGATGAGGAGGTCCAGATATCCTCACAGCAGGTACAGCACAGATGGCTACAAGCTCAGTATCTTTTAGGTAACACATTGGAGTCCTAATGGCAGCAACATGTATAACAAATGAGGTCACCAGGACTAATATTATTACAAAAATTCCACAGGAATTAATCACGTTTGAGCCATAATGATAACAGAGTGTTGGTTAGCAAATTATCTCTCAAGCCTTCCATCCCTCTGGCACTCGCTCATAGGCAAATTTCTTGGAATGGGGCATGGACTGTTTTTTTTCAAAAGAAAGCAAGCTTTTCTTTCAAAAGAAGCAGACTCATTTAGTCTGATTGAGGTTTATTTTCAGGTAGGTCAGGTTTTTGTAGTGTAAGCCGTTCCAAAACTGCAGCATGATATATTTTTGTAAGGTTTTGTGTTGGGTTTTTTTCTCCCTTTCTATGCAAAGTACTGTCAGGACCCTGGGAAAGTTCTCCCACCAGCCTTCTGGCTTTGAGATAAATGTAATCTCTTTATAAAAACACACACTTACATAGCTTACACCAGCTTGGTGCTGGATGTAGTGTTCGCCATAAATCACACCACTTCACTGCCATACCAAGTCTAAAACACAATGAAAGAAACATCTTGGTGATTGTCCATCTTAATTTTTGTTCTTCAACAGCAGGAAACTCACGTGAAAGGTTTTTATTAGTCCTCGCACCAGAAAAAGCTTGTGAGATTTCCAGATAAAGGTTTTCCTGAATTAATAGACCACATAGATCAACATATACCAATAAACAGAAACTCTTATGACCATGAGAGGGAAAACCCATGCAGGCGGAGCAGCTCGTGTGCATGTGAGATCGGTAGGTCTGGTAAAGAAGCTGACTTCCAGCGTGCCCATCCTCCCTGATGCTGGATGGCTGACAGGCTTTTACCAAAGGAATGAGAGAAATAAAGAGAATGAGAACTTTGACCAAACTCCTGGAAATCAGAGCAGTTGTTAGCTGAATTGTACATCACAATAAAGGTTGAAGTCAGGTTAGTGGCAGTGGGTTATCCATGGGCTACTTTTCTCAATCTGGTTGTCCCAGAATAGCTGCTGTGCTTCAGTTTCCAATACAAAAGCTGTCCCTGTTGCTCACATGTAGTAAGCAGGAAACCAGCAGGAAAGAGTGAAGATTCCACAAAAATTCCACCTTTTCCTGTATTACTGGCCGTGCTGATGCTTTCTCTGCTCAGTTCTTGTTTGACTCCTGGGCACCCATCCAGATTCACCCTCTGGCAGGAGACAAAAAGTGCCGTTCATAGACTCAAAATTGGAGCTTCGGTCTTGAGAGATCATTTGGCTGACAGATGTTTCTGCTCGTCTGTCTCCGTCATTATTTTTTTCTCCTACTAATTTCTATCCTAGGAAGTGCGTGGCAATAGTGCAAAGAAGGGAGGGGAAGAACCCACAAAACATAAAACATTTAAAAAGCCTTGGGACATGAATTCTTAATCAAACACTGTAGGTCCGGTTATGCCTGGAGGGGTGCGTCTGTACCTCTGGGTCTGGGTGGGAGTCTGCCTGCAATGAATATTTCATGCAAATCAAAGGGCAGATGTTACACAATGCCTCCCAACTCCCATTTCACAGAACAGGGAGCGTCAGCAGTCCAATGGTTTGCAGAAATGTCATCTTACAAAATTTGCAAAGTTGTGCCCCAGTCCTGCAATGAGCAGGGACACCTCTGTCTGTGCAGAGCTTGTCGTCAGTGTCAAGGCCTTTGGCTTAAGACCAGCAGTCTTGATGAGGGATGTGTTAGAGCAGGAGATCAGTAAAGTATTAGGTAAAGCTCAGGAGGAACTCTGCTTTCTTAATTCCTTGAGAGGATCAGATCTTATCTTATTTTTGCCCCCTTTAGTGAGTCCCCGATGGATTAAACTAGCCCATAAAAAGGGAGCACAAAGCTCAGTACGTTTTGTCTTTTGAACCCACCTTCACATACACCCTCACAAAACCACCTTACACCCTGACAGCTCTTTGGCTCCTTTTCTACACCCAGTGATGGATATTAGCACCCATCCTCTTGCTGGCTGTGTCCCCTGCCCTCCACTGCTTCTCTTCTCCCTGCCTCTAACCAAGTACACCCTCCTGGAGGAAAGACTGGCCATATCACTTCTGCTGTGATAAAGGGAGCTACTCACGAGGGCTGTGAAATAACTCCTGAAGCTGTGCTTATAAAGAAGCTAAGAAATGAAGGTGGTATGTTGATAGTGAAGGTGTATCCCTTGCAATCCTGTGCTAGGGTGACCATATCAATAAGTGATATTTTACTTTCTCTGGAAGACTTTTGACTGCAGCTACAGCTTTGATGCAGTCCATCACCTGCTCAAGTCAAGCCGAAGTCAGCATAATCAGCCAATATCTGCTTGACTGATTATATAAAATAGATCAGTGTTTGTCAGGTCCTCCTCTGCTGCACAGGTATAACCATGTACCTATGCTACTGCTACACAGAAACCATCGCCTTCCACAGTTTGTGGAGACCCTTTTTATAGGCACTAAATACTAAAGCTTGACTGTGACCTATTCAGCCTTCCCCATGAAAGAATAACTTCAGGACATAGCCATACTTCAAAACTTGCTGCTACCATTTAGTGGAATTGGTAGTAAAGCAAGAGAGAGTGGCTTAGGATACAGAGTCACCTTCATCAAGGGATACTAAAAGCTTGGAAGATAAGCAGGTCCTCTGAGCCTTGATATTGAGTAAATTCAGGAGCAGGTTAGGTAAGTGCAATTGCTCATCACAACAAACAGTGGAAACTATTTCATTGTTTAGAATAAAAGATAGTTCAGGAAGAGCTGTATTATAGCTCTGCCTTCTGTGAGAGATGTCCTGTTTTATTTTTTTGTGTATGACTGGCTTCTATACATGAGCCATGAGGCCTCACCTTCTTGACCAGGGCAGCACAAGGTGTTGAATGTGTTTGGATGGAGCAGGGCATGAAAATGAAGAGTTGTAGTTTGCCAAGCCATGTTTCCAGGCCCTGATGACCTCCTCCAGACCTCATGGTCCCCCCCATAGCTCTGACACACACCAAGGCCCAAAGCTCTGCAGAGGGCACCGGGATATGTAAGGCTTCTCAATAGAAAGTGAATACTTTGAGCTGTTGTTTTTCTTCTTTCCTCCCCAAACAGCCAGTGGCACTGGATGGGGGTCCTCCAACTTCTGCAAGAATCAAGATAATTTTCAATGGCATTTCAAAACAATGCCTTTTAAGAAGAAATCCATGCCAGCAAGTGGTGTACATGCATCAGACACCAAAGAGTCTGAAATGGTTTCCACTGTGCAGATCTACAAAGCTGCTGTGGAGTTGTCACAGAAGGTAATGCTAGCAAGATGTGAGAGGGGCATCTTTACTCTTTTGCAAAGGTTTAATGATCTAAATAGAAGTGTGAGGAAAGAAGGAAAAGAGATGTCTGCATCTGCAGTGCAACCCAGTTGAGGTCCCCTCTCCCCTCCAGGTCCCCAATGAGCCTCCCCGGCAGGCTGTGAGAGGCAAGCACCAATGCAAACCATTTTCTTTGAGGTGGTAAAACTGTAGCCCCTCACATGAATGGCCAGAAATTTTTTTTGCTACAGTTCCCCCAGCTCCCCTCTGCCCTTGCAGCAAACCCCAGAGAGGGACAGACCGGCAAGGTGTTGGGGACCCAGAGCAGGGTCGAAGCAAAGCAAGGAGGGTTTTGTCTCTTGGAGGCCCCCTGAGCACACATCTCTGCCTGGATGAAGAGGGGAAAGGGAAGAGGAAGGAGGGAGAGGCTAGGATTTTGTACGGTTCCCGGCAGCCCCATGAGGTTTCAGACCACTCTGCTGCCGCGCTGCGCATAGGCTCCATGCCGAGATCCTGTGAGGGGGAAGGAGATGAGCAGTGGAAACAGGAAAAATTCACAGCAGTGAATTCCCCTGCTCTGGGACAGGGAAATTGCTCTATTTAGGGCTTGTCATTTATTTTTAACATGGGCTCTTGGACTCACACGCTGTTGTTACTGATCTTACAAAAGGAGGGCGGAGGGGTTTCCTTGCAGCAAGACGTCTGTGTCGCACTGGGCACAGGGTGGGCTCGGGATGTTTCTGTATTCCAGGAATGTGACTTTTTATAGATCCTAATCCAGGAAATAAAATGACGTGGCTGACTTCTACACTGAGATACACACCGTGCAGCCCTTGCACACTAGGCAAAGAGTAACCAGAGGAGCACAGCGACAGCACAGGCACAAACTTGGAGATATGAAGACTGGAGAGAAATTACATATTTTGGTCGGAATTCTACAGCTGAGAGGAATATGAAAATTGTGCAAAGAGGACATTAAGCTAACTAGTAACCTAACAAGTAAAACATCCTTATAGTGAGATATAAGCTCCCAAGAGAAATAGCAAAAGCCTTTGTATTTTAGCTGTGCAATTTTTTATGACATTGCAACACCTAATCAATTTTAAATCCATCTCTCAGGCCTTTCAACCCTATGCTAGCTAAATCCCTGGAGCATATTCTTAGAGGTACTAAAACTGATTAAAACACCAACAGAAGCAAAAGGCTGAAAATACAAGTGTAGTGTACAATTTTCTTCAGGATTGGAAATAGCGGCCTTAGAGAAGTGATACATACTTGTGCTTATGCACACATACGTGCCCAGCACGAAGGGAAAACACATAAAAAGACAAAAATAGTGCAAAAGGCTTTAGATTGGTCTGGGATGGCCACATGGCTCCACTCGACCTTCTCTTGAGCTTATATGCAAATTGTTGAAGCAGCTTATCAACTTTAGTATGCTCAGGGAGTTTGACAAAATCAGACCACTCTAATCATCGCCCTCTTTCAGCCTACTTTAATGATGAGTTAATTGCCCATGATGAGACTTTGATTTTCTTGGAATGCCTTAGCCCTTTGTAATTTTCAGGTTCTGGCTTATTCACAGGCATTTTCATGAATAACTGCAGTCCTTTTTGAGTAATAAAGAAAGACACAAGGCAAACTGAGCTACATATTTTCTATGTGTGCATGAGGAACCTGTCAATTTTCTTCTTTCAGCCTTTAACCAGGTTTCATCTGACCCTGTGGAAGTCAATCCAACAAGGCCAACACCCATTTGCTCTCCAAACTCTACCTCTACATGGGATTTTTTTACTCAAGCAATGATGCAGCTGAACGGAAAATAATTACGGAGCCAACAGTTTTCAACACTGAGCAAAGCCTATGCTGCTGCTGGAATCTAAATTGGACAGCTTGAGGCTTTGGGGCTTTGCAGCAAGGACTCTTTAAATTAGGAATGTGTAAAGACTTTCCTGTGGTTTGGCACAGGGGCAGCATTCCGTAAATGCATCACAGAAATTAAATATCGAAAAGACCTGCTGATAGGTGTAATCCATTTTGCTTGGATAGCACAGAATTGGTTCCTATGGGACAGTTTGCATTGTTTGCTCAAGAAAAGTTTAAAATTTCCCAGGTGATGAAGCTTCCACCAATTCTTTTCAGGAAACAATTAACAGCCTAACACATCTCAGTGTCAAGAAATTTTTCTGAGATTCTTCCTACTTTGGGGTTTTTTGCAACATAGATCTCCTAGATATGTCCTACTGGACTGTTATAAATAATTTCCTTTCCACCTGAGTGCTTACACTTTCAAATTTTTCTGGTGTGCTGTATGAACTAGGCAGAGGACAGGATTATACATATTGTGATCTCCCAGTTCAATCCTTTTTTATTCCTTCACATAAGCTTTTCCCTTAAAATCTCCAATCAGCAGATTTTTCTTTTCTAGAACCTCCCTGGTTAGATCACTGTTTTTTCAGCAAAATGGTGAAATGGATGGATGAAAGTCTCACAAGTACAGGACACAGCATACACTATTCAGCATTTTGCCTTCCTTAGAATGAGTGTGCTGTAGGAGTTTTTCATAGGTTGTAATACCCTATCATGTTCCTGAGCTGTCAGTCATTTTGGCATTTTTTTTATCTTTGACCACAAGTACAGTTTTTAGTATTGGAAAGTATGCCAAGGCTTTAGCAACCAGAGCACAAGCTCCTCTTCAGTACTTGTTTTGTTCAAGTTCAATGCATAATGTAGGTCTCATGTTGGTGTTTGTGGAAAGCTTACTCATGGCATTTAGCCACTCTTTAATTTGGCACTGTGGGTGAAAGTTAGCACTGTAGCTCTGGAACGAGGTGTGTTGGTGGAAGTGCTGGATCTGGATCTAGAAATGGAGCAGCAGTTAAGAGCCACAGTTGAAGAGAGCAGGTGAGCCAGGACCTGAGATAGTAATATTGTTGACCAGGACCACGTTCATTGGTGGGGCTTACAGCTGAGATAGCATGGCACTGTTAAAACACAGCTGTTTGAGCAGTCAGGACTGCAGTCAGAGCATGAATGAGTTAAGAACGGCTCTGGTGGAGAAAGGCTCCGGTGGAGAGCACTTGGAAATTTTTACCTTTCAGGGGAAGACTTTCTGAGACCTCAAAGACTCTCATTCATCTTTTTTCTCAAGACAGGGCACTAATCCAGCTTCTCACTTGTACAATGCAAACTGAGATGTACTCCATTCTTGTTAAGTGCTGTGATCTGCAAATGAAAAGTGCTATTTAATTTGGAAAATCAAATACTATTTGCATGTATATAAATAAAATGCAAAAATGCTATTCCTGAGAAAATAATTTTAAGATTAAAAGCACCACTAAAGGAAGACTGTTGCCTTTTGTTCCCTCACTAAACACGAGTGGAACAGTGAAAGTGATTAGTCAGTTCCACTTGGGTCTGCTGCTGCTGCATCTGATGACGGGTGCTAAAATACTGTACAGTGAAGTTAGATGAATTTGCCTGATGGGGGCAGTTTTTATATCTTCTGAGAATAAACTTTGTCCTCTCCCAAATTCTTCATGTCTGGCATCCCCTTCCATGGACAGTTTGCAGGAAGGAAAAAACGGAAATAAAGCAGGACTCACACAACTGCAGTTCAGTGCAGCCCTGACACCCAAATATTCAGGTGCGTGAGAAGGGATAAACAAGCCCAAGACTGACTGCAGCCAAGAATATATATAGAGTCTGTTTAACATTTTCTGTGCCCTCTTTACTGATTTGTTTAGCCTAACATATCTTTATTATGTGTACAGGAGAATCTGAGGCTTCTCCAGTAGGATTCATGTCACTTCACTAGAAGTTTATAAACATTTCAACAGTTCTCATACAATTAAAGTTGTTTTTATATTCATGTAGTGAACCACACTTGTATGCACTTTCAAGTGCTAAAGATTTATTCATTCTCCTTTGCACTTCCTAGAAACACAGTAGCAATTCCTAATCTGGCCAGATTGCTTTGGACTCTGGAACAAAGTTTTTCTCTTTCACAGAGATATCAAAACTGGATCGACCCTAAGCTGGAAACCCATATGCTCAACTTCTACCTTGATCTGTTAGCATAAGCCTTTCCATCAGGAAGACAGTCCGAAATCATGGCTGCTATTGCATTCCCTCACTTCTGAGGTGTTTTTATTATCCTTTTCTCTTTATGTTTTTGATGAATGGAATCATAGTGGAAAATTATTTATTCAACTGGAGAAGAAACTGTAGCCTCTGCAGACTGCATCTTTTCCTGTCACTCATAAAGATGCTCCCACCATGTTCCAAGCTCAGGAAACTTTGCTGGGGCTTTCATAGGAAAGATCAGCACTGGGCGCCTCCCAGTAGCAAAGTCTGCAGGGTGAACGGTAGAGAATGGATGTGCTGGCTGCCCACAGACTTATGACCTTCTGCCAGATGAAGCAGTTAATAACCTCCTATTTCATTTTTTGAGACTGATAGTGATGTGAATCATCCTTCGAGTGGGCAGGTGAGTGCCACTTCCTCCAAGTGACAGGCGAGGACACAGGCAGATGAGTGCATTCCCCAAGGTCAGGTGCAAACCACAGGCAGAAGTTGGAGAAGAACCCAGGATGCTTGTCTTTCTCAGGCAAACAGTGGAGACAAGGCAGAGTGATGTGCACTGTGTGCCTTTGCTGCCTGAAGCCTTGCCCTCTCAGGCTGTGTGCCATCATTAACATAAACGCATCGTCAGCAGGCCCAGGCAGCCTGGAAACGGATGGTTTCTTGAGGAGGGCTTTGCAGAACTGGCTCCTGTAAAACACGTTTCTCGTGTATTTTGGAGCACATGAGCAACTGCTCTCTGTCACAGAGTGGGTACCATGTCCTCAGAGGCATATCAATGCTGATAGCGTAACTGCAGGATGGTTCAGCAGCTAAGGGATCCCATTGACCCTCCTGTGAATAAGCTGCTCTGGGAGCTCTCTGCTGGGAGAGGGCCTGGATATGGCCCTCACAATCTCCCTGGAGGTTGTTGAGAGAGCAAAAGAGGGAGGCAGAACGCTGGGTCCAGCAGTGGCATGCAGTTTCTCACATTGGCTCCCCCAACACCATCCTGCTCACATACTCTCACCACAACCCCCCCATCCGTGCCATTCTCTGAGTCCGTATTTTCTGCCATTGTTCTCCAGCAACTGCTTGGGCAATACTGTCTCCCTTCCCAGCCTCGTAGGCAGTCTTGGCTGTCCAGTGTGAACTGATGGATGAGCTTTAAACAACAGAACAGAATAAACATTTGCTTCTCCTCGGAAGGTTCCCCCTCCCAGTGCTCCCACACCCATGCACACACTGCAGTCATATGTCTTTCTTCTCATGCCCATCAACTCAGGGATGGAGGGTGGGAGGGTTTCAGAGAGATTCTCATTCATCTTGTCCCTTGAACAAATTGCACTCCTGTCAGAGCTGCCAGCGCAGCCTGGCTCAGCACTGAGCTCCTGGGCTCTACTTTCCCCCTCCTCACCATTTCTTTCCAAGCATTAGATGTGAGCGATATTTGCCAAGGTGCTGAGCATCTCCAGCCAAAGTCCTAAAAGCCAAATGGAAGCCACAGCCCTTGGAGTTTATTTCTCTTTTCTCCTCTTTTTTCCTCCTTTATCAGCAAACATCGGTTTGCCAGTGAAGGCAGGCAGAAGGAATCAGCAATCCTGAGCAAACTAGGAATGCTTGTTCAAACCAAATGCCCCCAATATTTCCAGCAACCAAAGCCATCTGTATCCAAGTTATTTATCCAGAAAACCTGAAAAACTGTGAGAAGTCAAAAGATGGTCGTTTTTTATTTTTTAATAGTTTAGTTTCAAGCTACCTAAGGTTAATTTGAAAAAAATAGAAACATACAATAGTTTTTTGTTTGTTTGTTTTTAACTGTAAATAAACCAGAAGAAAAAGAAATTTGGTTTCATTTGGTTTCATTTCACTGTTTCATTTCTGAAATTATTTGGCCTTGGTGCAAAAAAGTAAGAAAACAGAAACAAATATGTTACTGTTTCTGTTAATTTGTCATGGGAGCCACAAAAATCCATTGCTGAGATTGTTTTATGCCTAACTAAAGTCTATTAACTCTACAGTGTCCCACAACGATCCCATAAAATACTTGGGAATATGGACAGCAGAAAAGCTGCTCATTCTATCCAAATGCCAATGTGATGAGGAAGGGTGTCAACATGACCATCTTGCCACAAACTCAGTTACATTGCTCATTAGCCCTGATGCTCTTACCTGTCTGATAAGCATACTCTGTGCCTCACGGTGCCCCAAGACTTGCACAGGGATGGACTTATATTTCCTAATAGTGCAATGGGCCTCACCGTTCAAGGAGGGATGATGGCAATCATTTATATCTGGGCATTTCTGCATCTTTGTAGAAATCTTCCGGGGATTTCCGGCTTCCTGGAGAGCTCTCAAAGCTAGTCTGCCTTTGGAAGCTTGCAGGACAATGGTGTTAAAGGGCGAGATTAAAATCTTGGAACTCTTCCATGCTCTTTTACAGAGTGAGTGAGGTCACAGGCAAATTACCAGGTTGCTGGAAGGAGATCAGGACTGTTTCTAAACATCTATCATTTTCCTATGCGGGGCTTTTACCACCCCCAATAAGCAACTGTCCAAGGCAAGAGCTGGTTGAGGGAAACACCTTGATCACACTTTGGCCAATCCGGTCCCCAGTGATGCTTCTAAGGGTTAGACAGCTTTGCAAAACTCCTCCGCCCAATTCAAAGCACTGTGACTAACTCTCCTGCATACAGCCCATTTCCTCAAAACAGCAATCACAGGCTGCAGACAGCAGACAAAACCTTCCAACAGGAGACTGGTCATGCCTGAGTGATGTCCTCAAAACAACCAGTTCAGTGCAGCATGGTGGAAGGAGCGTTAACATGGGTGTGATACCCTGCCGAGGAATTCCAGTGTCACTAAGTAATTATTTGTAATAACTGAGAGTAACAATTTCCATATGTAGGACCCAAAACCAAGAACTACAAGTCAGGAGATGCCTTCTCCAGCTTGTTAGATGAGAGCAGGGTTTCCACCTCCTCTAAAAAAAGATCTATCCTGTTTTCTATTCTGGTCTCCATCACCCCACCAAAATAAAATCAGCTGAAGACAGATATGTCAGTGAGCAGAGCTGGAATTTTTGCTAGAGGTTTGGGGTGGGGAAGGGTTGGCATGGACTGAACTCTCAACACCATGATCATATTTTACCGATTAAGGAGCCTGGACAGATGCACCTTTCACTTCCAGTTTAGATGAAAACCTTGACTGTCTCCTCCAGGATGGCGAGTTTCACTCAGTGAGACTTGGAAGCCCCTGAGATGCGCCTCCCATATGGGGTTCAGGCTTTTTCAGGACTGTCCAGAATGTGGAAATTCAGAAACAGAGTGAAACTGGAGGGCGCACACAAAGTAAGAAAGTGGGATTGAGGGCTTACTAAGAACTTCCATCCAAAGAGATCTGTGTGCTTCCCTGTATGAAGGAATGGGATTTTCCCTTACCCATCCCTCAGAGAGCTCCTTTGTCCAGCTGGGCAGAAAAAGCCAGGAAAGTAAAGGTTAATGCCAATGAGGTTAATTAGCTGAATGGTGTCTTTTTTTTCTCCTCCACCCCCCATTCCCCTCCCCACATGCACACACAGAGTCTCGCACACATATACATCCTGAAGCAAGAGAAAAGGGATTCCCTGTGCAGCTGGATGGCAGGACATGGGCCAGGACCTCCGGTGACACCACAAGCTGCTGCGTCCTTCTCCCGCTGTGCCCTCACACCAGCACCACCTCCAACACCCCCCAGCCGCACTGAGAGCCAGGTCACTGGGACCAGAGACACATGCACAAATGTTTTTCTGTTCCTCAGTCCACAGCGTCATTTTGGCTGTAGCCGGCACAAATCCTCTGGCTCCCAGCCAGGCCACAGGGGTTTTTTTCTCCCCTCTCTCTGCCAAAGCAAATTGACTTCTGACACCCTCCCTTACATTTTCATCCTTTAAAGGGTGGAAAGCTGAAAGCCTGGCTTCACTGTATTCACTTCCACGCCTTCTCAGTACCCTCCCGTCTGGATGTTAAATAAGCTCTTTCAGGGAGGACTGGGCACCTGGGTTACAGGCAGGGCAGCATGCAGTGTGCACGTGCACACGTGTCTGTCTGTGTGCTGAGGACCACTATAGAGTGCATGTCAGGGGTGCCTTCCCTGCAGCCCAAGGAAAACAGCACTGCCCTGGGAGCGTGCCCCTGGCTTCCTTTGCAACCACGCCCCAGCATTTCAGCTCCCTGGGCCTCAGCCACCCTGCTCTGTAAAGCATGGGTAACAATTCTTGCCTCCTTCTTGAACATTTGATGAAGAGTACTGTTTGGGGCCTAGGTGTTACAAGTAGTGCCTAAAACTCACAATAAGAAATATTTTTATAGCTACTTAGCATTTATTCCTGCAAGAATCTTGTAATTATTCCAGCAGCTGGGAAAAAAACTGTTCAGGACCCCTTTTACCCACCAGTAAAAGGCATTGAGCTAGGAGGAACAGATCAGTTAAGTGTGCAGTGACTGCACACGCCAGCTCAGCTCCAGGAGGAAGAGCCGTTCTGTACTGGGGTGAATTCCCAGGCAAGGACTGTGGGGCCAAAGTCTGTACCAACAAGCTGTCACCGAAGGTGCTGATGTTGCAGCCCTAGGACTTGGAAAGGTATCGTGTGATGGGGATGAACCAAAGGCCTGTTTCACAAATGTCATTCAAATTATTTACTTCATTCTGACTTGCTGTGCTTATGCTTTTTGCTTCAACAGTGCTATTTTCCACTAGAATATTGTTACATTCCAGCCATTTGACATGCCCATAGAAACATCATTTTAGCCTCCTCAACTCATTAACCCTCTAGAACGTAAGCTGGCTGAATTTGCAGGGTTAAGAGATCTAAAGGATGCTTTTTATCCCAGCCATCACTTACCTCTCTCTCCTGGAAGAGACTGCTGGACAGCTGTGAAATTACTTTTTCATGGGCCACCATGCCAGGAGGTTTCCAGCTGGAATCAATGACAAAGCTTGGAAATAAATTGCTGACTGCTTAGAGCAAGAGGATCAGGAAACCCAGCCCAGTTCTGAGCTAGAAAAACAACAGAAATGACAACCACCAGCCACCACGCCACATACCTCTCACATCCGTGCACTTCCCGCAGCCTCCCTGACTGTTCACTGGGTTGCACATTTGTTCTGCGGATACAGAACAGAAATTGTCCATCTCAGTGCCATCTCATAAATTATCTGGAAGAAGATGAGATTGTTGGCTGTTGAGCAAGGAATAATCAGGGCTTTTAACATGTGGAAGGCTTGGAAGGTACAGGAGAGTCGTTGCAATAAGGAATCACCTGAGTCATTTAGTGACCCAGAGGGACATGTATGTCTCTTTCTGTCTTGCAGGCTACACTTGACTAGAAAATTTGTTGCAGGCGTGTGCAAACCAGCAGCCCTATGACCACTTGCCTGATGTTCCTCAATGGTGGTTGTTACCGATTGAAATTCAGGCTTGATGAATTTGTAATGAGTGTGCTGGGTAGTGATGGCTCAGTCAGTAGGGCCACATGATGAATCTGCACATGCAAGGGCAGAATATAGCTGGCCAGTTGACATTGGAAAGCATTCGGTGGTGGAGTTGGGCTTCAGAGACCATCCTTGGGTGATCATATATGTGAGGTGTTACAGACATTGCAGCACATGTTGTTAGTCATTAGGCACTTAAAATGCTTCCTGGAAAAACTCCTGCAGTACTCCAATCATTACTAGCAGCAATCTGATGTCACAAAACATCTGGACCACATGAAAGACAGAGAGTATCAATGGTGTCACTCCAAGAGTACACTGGACCATTGCAGCTGTATTCTGAGAATCATTTGCCAGCAGCATGAGCTTTCCCAGTTGGAAAACAACACTGGCTATTTATTTGGGAGATATGAAGGATGCCTATTCAGCAGCTGTTGCTGCTAATACTAAACATGTTAATTTCCAGGACAACTTTTTCAACAGCTTGAATGGCAAATGAGTAGTAAGAAAGGCTTTTGCCAAAACAGTTAGACATTGAACACTTTTAACGATTAATTTCTGGCAGCACTGTCTTCTTTTAATTTTGCTTCTTTAGCTACTAAACTAATAGCATTGAATCTCACTGTGCCCTTTCACAGGAGACAGAAGAACTCAAAAGTAAAAAAATATATCCCAAGATCTTAACCTTGTGGTAGATATGGGCATGATCATTAATCTCGGTCAGATTTGTTCCATAGTCCACATTTTCAGTCTTCAACACACAAGAAGACATGTCCTGACATATCCTTCCACTGTAATTGCTGCATGAGTGCCAGGAAGAGCCTTAGCATCTTCCCAGCTTATATAGTAATACATTACAAGTAACAAATTCCCGTTGTAAAATTGGAAGGATAATTCAGATCATTTCGAATAAATGTCATACTACCTATATCACGGGTACAGGCCCAGTAGGACTCTCTAGAAAGCACTGCCTTTATATCTGCTTGGTGAACAGAACTTCATGATCTTTATCTGCCCCTGAATTTCAATGTGGAAAAGTGCCATTCGCTGTGTAAATAAGCTCACTAGCTGTCTGCTGTTTCAAAGCAGTTTGCTTATCTATGGTGATGTGTCCACACCTGGTCCAGGTTTGAGGACCATATAGCTTTTTCTTAGGTAACTGATCACCAGTGTCAGCACTGGCCTTCCCACCCAACTCCTGTACCACATCAGTTTATGTAGACCTGTGTCTCATGGTAGCAGCAAGAACTAGATGCTAGGAGGAAGGTGACTTAAGTCTGCATTTGCTATCTTTCCACCAGGGTCTGAGTGGTTTCCAGTTCTTGTGCTTGGGCTTTCTGTGCCAACCCAGCTATGATGGGCATGAATACAGACCCTGACTGACAAAGCCACATGGGCAATAACTGTGGAACCAATTGCACTTGCAAAGATGCATCAGTTTCACCATGCCAGCAATACACTGTAGTATAGCCTATATAGTATCTACTCTTGGAGCACTTAGGCAGTAAAGAAGATCAAGCTTCTCATGGAGATTAAATACTCTGAAATTGTAGTACATCATAAAGCATGTCCAAAAACTATAAATTGAATATTGTCTCTCCATGGGTCTTACTCCTAGGGAAACTTCAATAAGACCTAGATAAAAGAAACCAGCGGAGAACCATTTCATGCAGAGACACCTAACAGACATCCCACAGAGTTTGTCTTTTTTGAGTAGTAAAGGGGATCTAGTCCATTGTTCCTTAGAGACCTCAAATGTATTCTTAGCTTTGTTTTGTAGTAAAACAAAGCTTTTACTATAAATCCAAATATGTTAATTTTTTTCTTAAGCTTTGGAAAAGTTTCAGCCAGACTTTTCTGGAGTTTTGTCATTTTAAGGTAATGCAGTTTCTACAGGTTTTAAAAACATGAGGACCTGGGTTGAACAGGGAGATCTTAATGCTGTTTTCATTTCAGAAAAGGATATAATCTAGTTCATCCCTTATTTGACAGAATAGAAAACATAGCAGATTGTGACTGAAAGAGAAACAAGAATTATCTTGCCCTGTGGATCGTGGATCTCATTGTCCTCTTAAAAAAAGAATGTATTTATAACAATACTTTACAATCTCAGACAAGACCTTGTGCTGACAAGTGGATACCTTCTCCTACTTCCTTCACATTAGCAGAAACCTAATCCGCTTTATACAGACCAGCCAAACTCACGTGCTTGATCATATACAGTTTGCAGCAATTTTTCCAAAAAGAGTAAGAAGAGAAAAGGATTGTCCATGAACTGAATGAACTCTGCCTCTTCTACTCCTCCTCTTTGTCTTGCACAAGATTATGAGGGACCATCTCTTGCTTTATGCTTATGTAAAATTTAACACTGTGGTATTATAACAATCCAATTAGTAATAAACTGGTTAATAATAAAGGTGATGTCAAAACCAGATGGGATCATCTGACAATTTGTTTAGCTAACACAGGCACAAAGGACCAAGTCCAGTGTCCAGTGGAAGGCAGCTGTGAACATATATGCAGTCCAATGAACTTAACCTTAACCAACGAATCCATTAGCTTTGCCATAACTGTAACCAAGATGCATATTACCAGATCTGATGCACAGATAACCAGAAAAGCACTCTGTGACAGACTAGTGCAAGAAAAGTGCCTTGCGACAATCTGTTCTTCCTTTGTTTCTGGTGCAACTTGTTCTGTTACCAAAGCAGTAACTAATAAGACATTCCTTAGCTGCACACTGCTATGGTGAGGACATCTCATCCCAGTTTGTAACAAGTTCAGGACCTACAGGTAAAAGTGCCACAAAACATCAGAATGTGCCATCTGGCCTTGGAAACTGGGAAACAAAGAGCTTATAAATATGCAGGGATCTCCATGTGTTCCTGGGGCCACATAGCAAGAAGACAAACTCAAACATGCATGGAGAGGAATGTCTCCCCTCCTCCATTTGCATGTGCTTCAGTCAGGATGTTTGTACAATAAGAAAGTCAGTTGAACAATAAAACCCATATGTCAGATGTTGAAGGGATGTCTGGACTCGAACACGCCAAAAGAAAAGATTGAGACCAGTTCATCCTTATGATAAGATTACCCACTCAAATATGCACATCACAACGTCCTTGTTAGGGGACCAAACTGATAATAGTAGCAGTCTGGTACTTGGTACTTTGAACTTTTCACCCAAGAACTGCAAAGCACTTTACAACAAAGCCTAAATATATGTTTATATGAGATGGTGTCATGGTTTAAGCCCAGCCAGCAACTGAGCACCACACAGCCGCTCACTCACTCCCCACCAGCGGGATGGGGCAGAGGATTGGAAGAGTAAAAATGAGAAAACTCATGGTTTGAGGTAAAGACAGTTTAATAGGTAAAGCAAAAGCCACACACGCAAGCAAAGCAAAACAGGGAATTCATTCACTACTTCCCATCAGCAGGCAGGTGTTCAGCCATCTCCAGGAAAGCAGGGCTCTATCACGTGTAATGATTACTTGGGAAGACAAACGCCATCACTCCAAATGTCCCCCCCTTCCTTCTTCCTCCCCCAGTATTATATGCTGAGCATGACATTATGTGGTGTGGAATATCCCTTTGGTCGGTTGGGGTCAGCTGTCCCAGCCGTGTCCCCTCCCAACTTCTTGTGCCCCCCCAGCCTGCTTGCTGGTGGGGTGGTGTGAGAAGCAGAAAAGGCCTTGCCTCTGTGTCAGCACTGCTCAGCAGTAACTAAAACATCCCTGTGTTATCAACGCTGTTTCCAGCACAAATCCAAAACACATCCCCACACTAGCTACTATGAAGAAAATTAACTCTACCCCAGCCAAAACCAGCACAGATGGGGGGGGCTGTAAAGAGATAGCTTTGCTTATTTTGAGCATGAAAAACACACAATTCCATTACAACACAAAACAGAAAGCTCTAATTCACCTGGAAATGGTGCTTTTAATGAATTTTAATGGAATTATACCCAGTCAGACTCCAAGGCCAGTGGATTTGCATGTCTTAGAATCATAGAACCATCTAGGTTGGAAAAGACCTTTAAGATCATCAAGTCCAACCGTAAAGTCTTCACACTTAAAAAAGAGTTCCTGTGATCTTTTGTAGTCACATTTTTAATACTAAAGATGATATAAAAAAATGGACTCAAGAGTCTTTAATAAGCCTTTCATTATTTATTCAAAGTGGAACAGCTCTCAGCAAAGCTGAAAGGTCCTCCTAGATAAGGGACAAACCAATAGCCCCAGAGAGGGCTTTTGAAGACTGGATTGAATCCCAAGGCCAGAGGGAGCTTTATCTGAAGATGGAGCTACTCCATGGCCAACTCCAGACCCTCACAAAGATGTGAGTGTGAAGAACTGGACAAAAAAAGCTCATGAGAGTCAAAAGCTCTGCCATGAGTTCTTGAAGGTTTCCTGCTGTTACTATGGACAGAAATGCTGCAAGAGCAACTTTTCTTAACACTCTCTTCAGGGCTACATTTATTCACCCCTTAAAAAATGGAGTGGGAAGGAAAATGTTGTGAACCAAGTCTGGCAAGCCATAATTTGAAATGAGGTCTAAGCACTCTGAGGTTTTACATCTGAGTACTTGAAAATTCTCATCAAATTTTCATCAGATTCATTAGTTTTGGCTGGACAAATGTTGGCCTCTCATGTGTCTGTGTGGGAAAAGTTCTTGCTAATGGGGTTTCTTTTAACATGTAACCCAAAAGTAATTAAGCTCCTAATTAATTAAACTTTGAATGAAGTTCTGGCAAAGACAGTCAGCAGTCCTAACTGGACTGGGGTTGTCAGGCATTTCCAGAAAACAGCATCGAGCATCTCTCAAAGTTCATGACCACTACTCCTGCTCCTTCTGCCCTCCCCACCACCCACCAGCCCCGTTTCATCTTTCATTGCTGTAGGCAGCTCAAAGAGATGTTAATGTCCCAGAAGTGATCCTAACACCGAGTTTCTCTATTAAAACCATCTCCAGGCAACAAGCAGGTTTTCCACATGCCTATTGTCCTCATCACTCTCAGGCAATTACAGCATATCAAGGATTGGGGCTAGTTTCATTCCATGCCTTTTGCTCCTGCTGCTACTGTCCCCAAGTTCAGGAAGGGCTGTAAACAATGAAGGGAAGATGAAGGGTTGGGGGGGGTGCATCTTTCTTTATCTCATCTGGCAGTTAATCCCTTGCCAAATGTATCAAGCCAAATGAGGAGGGGAAGAGGCTGGTGAGACAGACATGTGGTGTCTTCAGATTCTGCGGCTTCCCTGCTGCATTTATTTTTCTTCTGTATTTCTATAGCAAGCTTGAGTGAGTGACTATGGCCCTGGATGAGGAGTTAGCAGCAAGGGCTGTTACACTCCCAGGCCTGGCACTGACCACCAGAGGTTTTTGGATTCCGTCTTGCCCTTTGCCTGTATTTTCATAGTCTCTTTAAACTGGCATAAGCTGGCTTCGCCGCCAGAAGAAGCAGTCCTGACACAGGGTTTGCATGGTGCTCCCAGTGGGGCATCTTATCCCAACTCAACTTAACCCAGCAAAAAAGCATATATATATATATATATGTTACCCTGAGATCAGGCCTGTAAGTGGCTGTGTAAGCCAGCTCACAGTGAATGTGCTACCAGGGCATCTCTTGGTCCTATCGTGCTAGAGTCTGAACTCTTTGGGATAGGGACTATATTTCACTAACTGTGTATACAGTCCCTAATATGATGAAGCACTGATTTCAGTGGGTCCTTGGACCCTGTACAGCATCACTGATCCTTCAATGGCAAGGTGCACCTTGCTAATAAAATACACAAACACTGAAGCAAGGAGCACTAGGTCTTAAGTGCTTTGTGACACATTCACTTGGGCTCTGTATGGAGTTGGCACTGCAGTGGCGAGGTCTGGGGCCATTGGGGATGAGGAGGAGTAAGGGAAAAGGTGGATCTGCTGTGAGAGGGTTGAGGAGCTCTGTTACAAGTAGTGGTCCCCAATTTGTGTTTGGCTGCTCATGGGTGGACAGTGGTGGAGAGCCAAAAGTGTTCCCAGCTGATGACTGGCACAGGACTCCTTCATCGGGGAGTCCTGAGGAAAGAGCTCAGAGACACTGCTGGAAATCTCTTCTAGTCCAGTATGGTCCTGTAGGCTGCACCTTATCATAATACAGAAATGCTCTCTGCCTCCAAATTTGTTTTTCTAAGAAAGAGGTGGTTTATATGGGCAGTGTGCTGCTTATGATCGTATTCTGTTTTTTTTGTCACCTAGGCCCCCCAAAGATTTGCTTTTGGGGGTCAGTTCCTTGGCTTGCACAAGCTGGTGTTATTTCTTTGACTGCACTGAAGCTGTTCTGCCTGTGACCTGTGTAACATAAGCTGGCGGTCTCAGATGGTCTCCCCCACCACTGGTCCTCTCCAGCCCTTTTGCCATCACCCTCAACATGGAGATCAAGTGCTTCACTATCCATAAAGACACTCCCATGTTGTTCTGTTCCCCTCCACACTCATGCGTTTTTGCAGATAAGGTAGATGTCACAGGAAAGCGTGTGCTGGAAAACTCACTGTTGAAGCTGCCTCTGCCAGATTTGTCCTGGCAAAGAAGAGAGGGGCTTTGCGAACATTTTCACAATCCTTGAGCAGCAAAGGACACTCACCGCCACATCTCCCAAGCCTGAGCGTGCCTCTTCCTCTGGGTGCACAGGCAGGAAGCAGTCGTCTACAAGTAGGAGCAATTTTGGGCGAAGATTTGGCTCTCCTGCGTTGTCTGTGTGGCTGCTCTCAGCAGGACTACTTCCACTCCAAATGTGTTACTGCAGTGAATAAACAGGAGATGGGTGGGGTTGCTGGGGCAGTATGGACAATAAAAGGAAATGCCTCTGCTCTGCATATGCTCTGGAGAGGGAGGGTGTCTGTGTGTCGGGCAAGAGGGGATGTTGTGCGAGACAGGGTACAGAGGGGAGGCGTCTGCATGAAAACCAGAGGAGAAGAAAGTATTTGAGAGAGAGTGGGTGGGTGGGTGGTGGCAAGGGAGTGGGAACAAGACAAAAGAGGCTATGTATGGCTGTAAAGAGAGAGTCTGCTTGAAAAAGACTGGGAGCGGAGGGTGTGTGCGGGAGGATAGTAAAGGAGAGATGTGAGGCAGAATGTCTGTGGGTGGCACAGAGATGGATGCAGCGCCTGCACCACGCTGCCAAACAGGACACCCCATCCCGGATGCTTTGACCGCCTTTTCCAATCCCATGGACTACGCTGTTATTTTACCCTGATAACACTCTATATCCAGTATCCTTTTCCGAAGCAGAAAAATTGTGGTATTACAGCCTGGGGAGGGTGCCAAGGTTCAGCAAGAGCTGTCCATCCCTTCAAACAAATAAACATTGCATCTTTTCAAAGCTCCCTTGAGTGAACAGAGAGACTTCAGAGTCACTGTAGTGCTGCTGGTTTGAGGATCATTATGGAACAACCCCTCCAGAAATGTTCCTCCTGATTTTTAAATCAATGAGCTATCTTCTTCTTACCAAATGTATTCACATGTATCAGTGTTACCACAGGGAAAACAAAAGCTTCCTCCTTCGTTGCAGTAGCCTTCCAACCACACTCTTCCATATGACTTTGACACTTTGCAGTTCAAGGCTTTGTTTCTTCTGTTTAAAAAAAAAAAAAGGCTTGGGTTGGAGGTTGCCCTGGCCCACATGGCTTGGACCAGGATGCAGCTGACCCCCCACACCCTGGGGTGCTAATATCTGACATTTAAGATTGGACCCCTCTCTGAGTCAGGTTCCTGAACAACAGTTGGCATGTGCCAAGTAGATTGATAAATAAAATTAGCTCATTTGAAGCCAAAATAGAGAAAAAAATCAAGCTTGTTCATCAGTATTCTGCAGAGAGTGAAAACGTAGAAATAGTGACCTAGTAGGAGGCTGTACTCAAAATTCCAGAGGATCATGGTAATCTGGTATTTATACTGACTTCATGAGTTAGGAGTCCTTCCGAAAAATCAGACCAGAGCAATACACACTTTCTCTTAGCCCCTGCATGTGATTTCCATGCCTAGCTGTTATGGCTCTGGTTTGCAAAGGGTTTCTGTTTGTTCCCTTGGTGGATTCTAATTGCCCTGGATCAGCTTCAGATAGGAGGGAAAATGTTAAAAAAACACAAAGGGAGTCTTCAAAGGTCCTGAACATTATGCCTAGGTGGTGATCTCACGGCAGCAATGACCTCAGAGGTGTGTTTGGCTTGGTTCAAATTCACAGAACTGCCTCTTGCCAAAGATATTTTAAATGGGCCAAAAACATCTGTAAACACACCCGTCCAAAAACACATGCTGCATACAGTTGCAAACACACATCATGTATCTCATGTAAACTCACATATGCTCCCCATAGAAAATGTGGGGTCTGCAGTCATAGTCAACCTGTCATTGCTATTTATCATACAGCTCAGGTACCCCAACACACAGCTCAAATGTGAATGAGCTCATCAGCTTGTAACCTGTGCTGTGCAGTACAGCTGTCTCCTGTGTAGTTCATGGTCCTGGATCCCAGATGGAGGACTATTAGCAGTTTTTATTTCTCTTACTTCAGGTTAAAAACAGTTCTCAGTAAGCCATCTGAACTTTGCTGTGCTCTTCACAATTAATTCACTTCCAACAAGAAGGAAGGTGTTCCTGGGGGTCCAGTTTTCCAGGTTGATCACGGATTCTGAGGTCCGCAGGCCTTGCCCAGCTCATCTGCTTCCACCTATCCTCAGACAGTATAGGAAAGAGAAATACATGCTGAAAGCTACATGTCTGTACTTATAGGTGACCTGTTAGTTGAGCAGAAGGCAAACCAAACTTGAAATTAAAATCCTAGTCCTCTTCAGACCAAATGGTGCTCCAATAGCCAGTCTTAGTATTTAATTTTCATGCTGCAGTAAAGATTGCTGACTCCATTCACTGTTTTGTCCCTGTTGTACCAAGCATGGCAGGCACAGTGACTAGTAACAGCTATGTTTGCATATTTCCAAGGTCATATTTACATACTTCTAAGCATGAACATGAACCAAAATGATTGCTTTGTGCACCCCTAAATTGTGAGGAATGCAGATATCCAGATCTGTATTCCTCATCTGACTTCTCTGTTTGTAGCTCAGCAAGTTTGAAATGGCCGCACACTTAAGAGCAAACAATCCCACAGAAGCCCAAACTGTCATCTAGTACCAATGGGAGAAACAGAACAAATGGTGAGGCTCAGAAAATGCAGTAGTCAACAGAAGCTAAATCTCTGGATGAAAGCTAGGAGTTGATCCTGTAGATTCAGTGTGAAATATTGGCACAGTGTCACAGAACCATAGAATAATTTAGGTTGTTAGGGACCTCTGGAGGTCATCTAGTCCAGTCTGCCCCTCAAAGTAGATGCAGCTAGATCAGGTTGCTGAGGGCCTTGTTCAGTCAAGCTTTGAATATCTCCAAGGATTGAGACTCCACAACCTCTTTGAGTAACCTTGTCTGTGTTTGACTTATCCTCATGATGAAAAAGAATATTCTTTATATCTAATCAGAGTTTCATGATTAGCAGCTCGAATCTGTTGCCTGGCATCCTACCACTCTGCACCTCTGAGAACAGCCTGACTGCCTTCTCTATACCCTCTCCTTAGATATCATAATATTGGGGCAGTTCTGCCTTACAGGTGACAAAATATGGAACTGAAATTGCAGCAGTGTGAAAACAGCAAAGAGAGGAGCTGAAAGGAAGGTAATCAGAGCCTCAGAAGAATCTGATCCTAGAAGCTGACGAAGAGTGGAAAGAAAAGAATGGAAATCCTAGTTTTTTCTGAACATTGTGCTCCTCACAGCCATGACTATTTGATGGTGGTTGCTCAGAACTGCTCCCAGCAATGACTGCAAGGAAAGTACAGGTTGATCCCACAGGGAGCCCTCAGTGCTGTGCCTGCCTGACATTCTTGGTGCTCAACACATGCAATAAATCATTTTCACAAGCTGTTGTGCATTCCTCTCTAAACACACACAGGATGCACCGATCGCCTCTTCTTTTCCAAAGGCTAAATCATGTACGTAGGGCCAAGGCTGGAAGCTGGCAAGAAGAACAGCCCTGTCTGCGTGGGCAGAGTGCTACCACGGCAAAAGCTCTTACTCTCAAAAGCACATATTTTTCCATAAATGGCCAGTCACTAAGAACCAGTCACCATGAACTGATAGGGGCATAGGGAGGAGCTCTAATGTCCATTAATGCTGAGGGAGCTGCTCTGTGACATGTTTGGACTGCAGGATAAAATTGTAGGTGGCTTCACAGCCACTGAAGTGCACACAGACAGTGCTTGGGGCACTGCGGCCAGCACATGGGGCTTGAGACTTCCACCTGCCCCATGTCCCTCGAAGGACACAGAGCAACCAAACCACAGCTGTCACTGTCGCCGGCACTGTTCTCTCTGTGTGCCAGTCCTGCTCACTGAGCCAACGTGCGCTGAGGCAGTGCAAATGAATTTGGGTCTTACCAGCTCCTGTGAGCACCACCATGCTTCTCCCCCTGGGTGGGGAGCACAGAGGAGCCAGGGCAGCTTGGCCCTGGAGGCTTTAGAACTCTGGAGGTTTCAAGAACACCAGGTGCTGGGCCGGGAGCCAAGCAGCACCATGACCAGCAGGGCAGGGCATGGCCTCGCCAGCCAGGCCTGTCCCACCACCCCAGCAGACCGGGAGGGCAGCCAAGCCCAGCCGAGAGCCCCGACCATGGGCAAGTGGGCATTGAGGAAGCAGGCTCCAGGCCACACCGGGAGTCAGCCCACAGGTTGGGCCAGGCTCAGGCCCAGGGATGGTGGCCAGGGTCAGATGCAGCCCCGGGACCTCCAGGCGGTCCTCGGGGACAAGGCAGGTCTGAGGCCGGGCCAGGAGTCAGCCGTAGGCTGGGGTTGGCATCAGGACTGGCAGGGTCCCTGGCCGGGCACTGGCACAGCCAAGCTGGAGCCCAGCACTCCTGCAGCAGGCTGGGGCCTGGGCTGCAGGCCCTGGGCTGGGCTGAGGTGGGGGCCCTGGGCCCATGGGCAAGGGGAGGCAGTGGTGGACACCCCGGGCAGGGCTGCTGGGGGCCTTTATGGCCAGTTAGTGCCTTGCAGGCCCTGGCAGCGTGCTCTTACCCAGGGAGATTGGAGAAGGGGTTAACCACCCTCGCCAGGGACAGGTGGCATCACACTCACCATGGGGTGAGAACAGCCTGGGAAGGTATCAGGGAGTAATTCAAAGGCGGTCAATTCAGACAACCCTTTTTAGCACATGTAGGTTTGCAGCAACTCCCTGAATGTCTGGACCAAGCAGTGCACACCTCTGACTCCAGCCTCTCTTGGGCACTGACAGCATGTGACAGTATCCCCCGAATTAAACAAACCATCTTTAAGTAGATAGAATGTACCAGCATACTCTAACAACCATAGCAACTCCTTTCTAAACTATTTTAGAAAATCTGTAGGTTTAATCACCTGTTTAAACTATTTTTCAAAAGCTCTGGTGCATAGTGAGTATTGAAAAGGCTCCCTTAGCTTCTAACATTCAGCGTATTTTCTCTCAGTGCCATGTATTTCAGTGTGTTGTTATGGCAGATATCAGCCACCACCAAGGTAAGGTTGCACAACAACATCCACTGTCATCGTAAGTTTCATTAGGATGCTTCCACTGAGTATTTGACCTCACATTTCCCATGCTTGGTCTCTCTTAAGAGAGGTTGTTTTGTTTTGAAACTGGGAACAAAATCCCAGTAGGTATTTTTAAGTTCAAGGAAAGTAAAAAGACACAAACCCGAACCCCCAGCATGCAATCTTCCCCCCTGTAAAAATATTGAGGTTGTAGTTTTTTCAACAGGCCTCCAGCAAGGAGAGATAAAAGGCAGTGCTCAGGACCATGTCTGGAAACAGAACTTAATCCAAGGCCACTAAATCTCTGGCTGCGATGTATGTTACATTACACTGAGACAGAAGGAGGGTGGAACCTGAAGTGAAATTATTACCAGTGCTTAAAAATTCCCCCTGAGTATGCTAAGGTTAGTGAACCTTAACAAAGCTTACTCTCCCCAGTCTTATGAGCCAAGTCATTGCTGCTTCAGGGTTTCTGCTGGGATAGTTTGCATGAAGAAGACTTCAACATCAGCTTCACAAAGCAGAATCCTCAGAAGACCCGTCCTTTATTTAGGAATCAAAGAAAGTCACAGGTCTCCCAGCATCTGGGGAACTCCTGCATTTCGGCTGCACTCAACAAGAAATGGTGTGTGAGAACAGACTGCTGGGGAGATGCTCATTTCAGTTGGGAATCAAGCCCTGAGTTTTCATCTTTTATTCCACCTGAGATAAAGCAGTCACAATGTAAACAGACATATTCCTGCCCTTTCAAACCAGCTTTGTGCCAAGCTATTTCCAGACAGGCAAGAACAAGAACAGGCATAGGAAGAGAGCCTTCCTCATGCCATCACTATTAAAGATCTAAAGACCTGTTCTCCAGTTCTTTCACTTTCTGGTTTCTTCCACATCTGTGCAAAACTGTTTAGAAAATACAGCTTTTCTAATCCGGTGGCTTTCTCCTCTGAGTCTGCAGGACTCTAAGTATGAAATAGAAGCAAGACAAAACCTAATTAATCCCATTGCTTAAAATCATGGCCCAAATCTCACTGGGTTTACTCATGTGATTAATGTTTCATTGAAACAGAGGAACAGGGAGCAACTGATGAGTTATCCCACTGATTTCAGCGGGTCGTGGATTTTTGCATGGGTATATCCAGCTACTCTTACAGCTAAATGAAGGTTTAACCACACTGGAACTGACTAGTCTAGTGTGCATGGAAATGCAAAAGATGAGATTCCAAAACCAACAACACCTTGGCCAATTAGCACAAGTGAGGTGTTTTCTAATCCTGTTTGCTTGATTAACGGCGTGGCAAGACACACTGTGTGTTTGTATTGCAAACAGGAGCACAACTCCAAGTTAGAGATGGTTTTAAAAGATCTTTATATTGTCTGATTGTGTTCACGCTAGGAAGGGGTAGGGGTGGGGTACCTGTGGGAGAACATTACATATGCTGTAGACATACTTTTCTCCTGGCCTAGCAGCAAAACTATGTGACACCTCACTCTAATGAATACTAGCCAAGCAGTGAAGGAACCTGTTGCTAATTGGGAAAAAAACCTTTCACAAAGCAGCAAGTCAGTCATGAGAGGTAAGGCTCATCAGGCTGAGGGTAAGAAAGGGCAATGACTGGAAACTGCATGGGAAATGCATACCTGAAGTGGTGGTTAAGAGGACTGTGGCAAGAAGGGCTGTTATAAAACTGAGGGCTCAGTTTTGGGGCCGGTCTTGTTCAGTATCTTTATCAATGATCTAGATGAGGGGATCAAGTGCTCCCTCAGTCAGTTTGCAGACAACACCAAGTTGGGTGGGAGCGTTGATCTGCTCGAGGGTAGGAAGGCTCTGCAGAGGGACCTGGACAGGCTGGATCGATGGGCCGAGGCCAACTGTATGAGGTTCAACAAGGCCAAGTGCCGGGTCCTGCACTTCGGCCACAACAACCCCATGCAGCGCTACAGGCTTGGGGAAGAGGGGCTGGAAAGCTGCCTGTCGGAAAAGGACCTGGGGGTGCTGGTCGACAGCCGGCTGAACATGAGCCGGCAGTGCGCCCAGGTGGCCAAGAAGGCCAATGGCATCCTGGCCTGTATCAGAAATCGTGTGGCCAGCAGGAGTAGGGAAGTGATCGTGCCCCTGTACTCGGCACTGGTGAGGCCACACCTCGAATACTGTGTTCAGTTTTGGGCCCCTCACTACAAGAAGGACGTTGAGGTGCTGGAGCGTGTCCAGAGAAGGGCAACGAGGCTGGTGAGGGGTCTGGAGAACAAGTCCTATGAGGAGCGTCTGAGGGAACTGGGGTTGTTTAGCCTGAAGAAAAGAATGCTCAGGGAAGACTATATCACTCTTTACAACTACCTGAAAAGAGGTTATAGCAAGGTGGGTGTCTGTTTGAACTGCTTTCCTGCAGAAATTAGACCTCTACATTTAATTGCATGCTGTCTGGTATGGAAAAGACACCAGGAGGGATTCCATTGTGCCCTAGTGGTTACAGCTCACCTGAACTGTTTCCCCACTGTGTCAGGATGGGAGGAACCCAGTCATAGGAACACTGCTTTTCTTGTGTACTTTACCACTGGAGACGACTCGTTTGGAACAGGCTGCCCAGGGAAGTGGTTGAGTCACCATCCCTGGAAGTATTTAAAAGACGTGTAGATGTGGTGCTTAGGGACATGGTTTAGTGGGCATGGTGGTGTTGGGTTGATGGTTGGACTCAATGATCTTAGAGGTCTTTTCCAACCTTAGTGATTCTATGAAAACTGACTTTTTGCCCTGAGGAAGGAAAGAAAAAGGAGTATCTGGCATTTGGAAATATATTCCTTTTAGTAGCCTTCATGCTCTTCCGACATGCCAAGTCATTGTACAGACATCCTTATGGTATTTTCAGCCCTGAATGAAGCTACAGCAGACAAAGGAACCAGGCAAACAGGATGCCAGCGAGCCTTGCTAAAGGAAACACAATGTAAATCAGGGAGAGGAGTACACAATGCCTATAGGATGTATTCTTTCTATAGCAGGGGCCAGCTCAACCTTTGGCTTGAGAACAAGATCCAGCCTGGGCAACCGTGTTAAATGACATTGTGTAAGGAGGATGTGATGGGCTAGCCTTCACGCATCAAAGGTTATCATCAAAATTCACAGCACAGGAACACAGACTTTTGTACAGATCTGATCCATGCCCCGGCTAACCCAATTTCCTGCTCTCAGCCACAGCCTATGACTTAATGCTTGAAGGGAAGGAGGAACTTCCCTGGGTTTCAGCTCACTGACAGTGCAGTGCTAGACATGGAAAAGTTTCTCAGCTGATCCCTGCATTTGTTCAGCAAACATCTAATTAGGACCGCTAGACATCAGTGCATTACAAATGTAGGTAGCAATGTCAGCAGCATGGCAAATGCAGTCGTGAGTCATGTAGTATTTCTGCAGCACTGTAGTATGGAAAGCAAACCCAGGAGCACAGTGAACTTATTTGTTGATCCTGTGTGTTGGCAGACTCTTTCAAATAGTTTTTCTGCACTATCAAATAACAACTCCAAAAAAATGAAAACAAAATATTCCTTTCTGTTGAGAAATTTACAGCACTGGCCTGTCTCTGCTTGAATCACTCCTGTCAGAGACCTCATCACTGCTGCTCATGCAACAGGGTCAAGGAGATCTGACAGCAGCAGAGCAAAGTTTTCAGCCATGTCCCATAAACAAGGGAAGTATTCCAAGCTCTTCCCTGCCTGCACAGGAGGATGAGGACTGCACTACACTACATTTTGAAACAAATCCATAACCAGCAAAGGAAACAACTGCATTGGAGTGGAATCCCTTGGCTGATTTTTTATTTTCTAATGTAGATGGGGCCAGAGGTGTGGAATTGGGTCCGTCTGAGATGCCTCCCATGTGATAATGCACAGTTTGCATCTTTCCAAAGCACAATGATTTGGAGTAACAGTTGCCAAGGAATTTATCTTGAATGTCCTTTTGAAAACAAATTCACGATTGTTGGGGTTTTATCTTTGGTGGGGTGTTGGGTTCTTTTTTTTTAAGGACTCCTTAAAAACTTACTCTAAGGGCCACAGTTGGAACAAGTTGGTTTTGATCTTTTTGCAAATGGGCTTCCCTGCTAGAAAAGGCTGTTTCAGTGGAGTGCTGACATTCAGCGCCCCTTTGAAAGACATCAGGGACCTAAAGACCATTGATGCTGTCAGATTTCCAAGATTTAATTCTTCCCTATAATATCCAGGCTTGCAGCTAATTTGGCTGGCTTGGAGCAGTTGTATCTTTAAAAAATGCTTGATGTGTATTCACATTTCAAGAAGGAAAAAAACCAAAAACATTGCAGAGTGATTCAGAAAGATAGGCAGATGATGGAGTGGAGCAACAAAGTCACAAGCAAAGACAACCCAAGCAAAGATGACCTTCCTAAATTCCATATCACTAATTCTGCTCCTTGGAGAGAGTGCCTCAGCATTTGTACCTTAGCAAATTTCCTATTTCTAAAAAAACTATTTCCTTTCTCCATATCTGATCCTTCACATGGCTGCTGTGATACCATAAAACAAACTAGTTTGAGAAAGCAGCAGGCTATTTCTGAGCCCTTTCTTATGAAGATTAACTGCTCTTCAGAAAATGATCATTCATGGATGTTTCTTGGGCAGGAGGCAAAATGAGGGGAAGAGGATCCTTTGTCTAAGTTTGCTCAAAAATTTAGGAGAAATGTTGTCTTGGTTATTGACGCATTTTGCTGATCTATAAAACACAGATATCCTGAAACCCTATGGCCATGCAATGGAAATAAAGAAACATAGCTGAACTCCATCAAGCTACCATTGAGAGTGTAATAAGCTTAGAGGCTCTAAAGCATTTTTTAATTAATGTAATGAGTGTTATTAAACTCAGAATTCACAGGAACTTGCAACTGCAAAGGAAACTTTTTCTGCTTGCTAGATTAGGAAAGAGGTATTAGCACTTTGGGAAGAAAAGATCAAGAAATTTTATCTGGAGACCTCCTTTGGAAAAGGCTGTGCCATTTTACTTACAGTATTGTTGCTATAACAAGAAAGTGTGCGGAGCCACATCAGGATTGTGGATCTGTTTCACCAGACATGGAAAAATATGAATGAAAAGCACTAATAAGCACTAGCATTGTTTGCAATCCTAAATTTATCTGGCCCATTTGTACCTTTGCGCTTACAGAAAATGCCTCCTGAAGTATTTCCTAGGAGAATGAGAGCTGATGGGGAGGGACTGCATGGTTTGTAAAACTCCATGAATGTATGCTGGGGGGAGACTGGCTACTTTATTTTGTCTTTTTAAGGACAAACGACATACACATTTCTTGGGGAATTGGGGGGTGCTTATTATTTCATTTTCCAGAAGTATTTCATGGGTATCTTATGCTCAAAAATATTTGTAAGGGTTGTTTAGAGACAGATGAGACGTCGTGACTGAAAAATCACGACTTTTCAAATCTTGTATGCATAGAGAAAACAAAGATCAGACCACAGTGTACCAAGTGGCAAATAAAGCATTCCTCATATTTCTTTACAGTTTTTAAAAATCACATGACTTTCCAAGGCAGTCTGTGTGACTGAGATGTGGTGCCCTTTTTTTTTAAATGCTTCAGTTTATTTAACGCTTTAAGTACTTTTTTGCAGGATTGAACCTATAATGTGAAAGAGATCAAAATATCTTAGCATAGATTAGAATACATTCTCCCCATGTAATGTATTCTTTTCAGCACATCTCCAGAGAGGATTTTATAGCACAGATATTTCTCAAAGTGACGGAACTGTGAAAGTATCCACCCTTGGTATGTGTTTACCTTGGAATAGTCTCTCAAGTGGCTTCTTTCTCAACACAAATAGACTTCCCCACAGAGACAAAATTTCCCTGCCGTGCAGATAGAAAACTTTCTAAAGGAAACTTCCTATACAACAGAAAAAAAAAAAAAAGGGAGGGGAGGCAGGGCGGGAATACACTTGGCCCCTATCACTTTTCCTGTCTTCTCAATGATGAATGGTTCCAGATACTTCAGCCTCTGAGACAGCCACCCAGGCAGATCCCACTTTAAGCAGCGCCAGTAATGGAGGACAGCAAGGAGTTTGGGCTAGTCTCTGAGGGCATTTACATACCTCTCAACTCTGTTTATGATGGCAAAACATTCCCATGACAGGAGCTTTAAAAATCTTGGAGTGAGAACTTAACAGAGTGCCTACTGGCTTTAGATGCCCAGTTGCTCTTAACTTTCAGTGGGACTTAAGCCCCTAGTTAGGGGGCTCTTTCAAAAAATTTCAGCCCTGTATATTGTCGTAACACTAACAAATAACGTCATGATAAAATCTATTAGCACAATTCCCATTAACTAGCTTCTTTGCAGAAAGATCAAGGAAGAGGTCAAACAAATATAGTAAGGATGGTAAGCAAGCCTTTCCCAAAATGAGATAGCAACTCTCCCTCTAGGGTCAAGTATTAAAGGGGGATGATACAGGAGAAGCCCACGTATTTGACTTGCATTGTGGGTGCATCGCAAGTTCCCCTTGCAAGGTCATCTGTCTGCTACCTTCCATGATGCAGGAAGAGTTGTGTGTCCCTGCCATGAGGGAGGAAGGGTGTTTTGAAATTAAAAAAAAAAAAAAAAAAATCAAAAAAGAGGTTAAGGTAAAAAACTCATAGTAAATAAGTGACAAAATGTTCAAAGCAGATTAATAGAAGAAGAGGGATACAAAGGGGAACAATACAGGCTTTGTTGGGGCACACAAAAAGAGCTGAAAGATCTAGCAAAACTGGTGATAAATGATGGCTTCCCACAAATATTCATCTCATACTAATTAGAAAGGAAAAAGCAATAGGCTAATCTGAAAATCTTTCCAAAACAAGAGTCTGCATTACTAGATGTCTTTTCTCTTTTACTAATACTCCCTTTAAGACCCACTGTGTTTCTTTTCCATCACCTCTATCACAGTGTTGTGAACATGGCATATGTGTTTTCTTCACATAGCAGGGAGTGCAAATTGGTACCAAGTTCTCCATGAAAGGCACAGACGAGTGGAAAGTTGGTTATTTGTGATCCCATGAAATGTGCTGCAGTCATGGGTTTAGTCAACACAGGGGGAGTTGTAGGAATAATTTCAGAGGAATGTACCTTGTTAGTGCATGCTTTAATTGCTTTCCATAGTAATTTCTGTCCAGCAATCATGGTAGAATTATGGAATTAATGTACAGAATTTCTACCTGGCCAAGAACCCAAGGACACTGAATAGCAGCAGCGCCTGGTTAATCTGGCAGTATTTATGTCAATTTCTGTAAGCCATCAGGACTCCCAGCACAAAGACAAGCCCCTCCTGGAGACATCATCGTCACAGACCCTTAGCCTTCCAACCCAGATGCCAGATATCAGATGCCTTCCTTGAAAGTAGGAGCCCCACTTGCAAGGCCTCCAGCATCTGACCAGCCCCCAGATAACTGACCTGGCCTGTACTCATAGACTCTCGAAAAACAAGGTTTTCCACTCAGAAGCTGAGCTGAGCTGCATTGGCAGCAAACCGGTCCATGCCAAGGCCTTCCTGCAGTGGACTTCTGCCTGAGTTCCATCAGAAGATTTGCCAGAACTAACAGGTTTCCCCCAAATGTGAACCGTTCAGCTCTTTCCACTGGGGAAAAAAATAGTTCCATTGGAAAATTTCTCACCATTATTTTTGTGTTTGTATTGCAACAGATTGTAGTCAGAATTCTGAGTAGGTTGTGGTCTCTCCCCCAAACAGCTGCAGTCTAGTTGGAGAAAAGATGCAGAAAAAGGGGGAAGTTTGAAATGAAGGAGGTGAGAAAGCTGGAAGGAGGAAGAGTGAGGATCAGGAAAAGATCACGACATGTAGAAGAAATGGCAACAATTGATGGTCCCAAATACTCTGATGTGTACCACTCAGTTGTAACCAGAATCTTCCTCCCAAAGGAATGGATGGACTGCTAAATTGGATGAGATTTTTTGGAGCTCTCTATGGAAACGGATGTAAGGAATGACACAGATAGGCACAGGCAAAGTGGGAAGCTGATTGCTTTTAGAAGCTGGAAAACTGGGTGGGCACAGCTGATAGCTGGGGCAGGAGATCTGGAGGTGAGGGTGAGGGAAGGAAGCAATGCGGGAACTGTGTATGATACCTTGTAAAGTTACTTTTGTGCCCTCTTGCTCAGGCGCCCCGATTTGCAGGAACAACTGCTTTCCAGAACAAGAGTATGACTGTCTCAGGTCCTGTCAGTTCTTGGCTCTTCTACTGAGTTTGCCCAGAAAAGCTATCTTTTAGCATGATTTTCTGGGTAGCTCTTTCCCCATACTTAGTCCCTGACTCTGCCTTTGGGCAATGACCACCATGGAAAGTGAGGTTCTGCACCACTGGGGGTTGTGAATAAATCTACGGAGCCCCCTTCCATGCCAGGTTCGCTCTGTTTTGCTTTGTAGTTTCCTAGCCTGCACCAACCCGTGCTTAAACCCCGCACAGAAATACTGATTTTCAACGAGCAGGTCCTGCCCTTTTCCCCCAGCACAAGTTCTCTTCCGTGTCCTTTTTTCCCCACAACGCTTTGAGGACTCCCAGGTGAGCACGCAGAGAGGTGCGTTCAGCCTACGCAGGATGAGCCTGGAACGTGCCGTTCCCCCGCTCTGGACGCCGGGTGAATTTCCCCCCTTTGCCTTCCCACGCGGAGCCTCTCGGGAGGGAGCCCCGCC
>NW_008796193.1:262354-281442 GCF_000699145.1 Aptenodytes forsteri | reverse complement strand
CAGGGGGAGGCGGGAGGGTTCATGGTGTGCGTAGAGCTGGGGCCCCGCTTGGCTTTGGACTGGGTCAGAAAGGAAGTAACCTGAAAACCTCTGCAGCACGGGGTTCTGAGAGCTTCTTTGCTTGAGGTGTATTCAGAGTCGCTTTTCCAGAGTGGTGGCAGAATTGCAGCGCTTTGCATCCCAGTGTTATTCCAGGAGACCTGTCAAGAGTGCATTACTTTGCATTCATGTCAGGACACAATGACAGGCAAAGCAGTCCTTTTGTTACTGCCTCGTATTTTTAGACTCTCCAGGAGAAACCGCAGTCTCCTCTGGAGTGAGTGAAGCATGTGGCACTCGGTCCAGCAGAGCAGGGAGCGTGCTGGTGGGGAAGAGATGCTCAGTCTGGACTGAGAATGGCAGCTGCCCTTGGTGATTTTTTTAAATTTTACAGAACAAACAATAGAATATCGTATTAGCATGGGGTTAGCCTGAAATAATGGAAAACAAGAGGGAAAACTGTAAACATTATTCAAAATGCCAGTTTGAAATTCTCAAATAAATCATGCAAAACAAACAGTAGCTGAGTGGAACTATTTTCTTTGCAGGGAGTTTCCACTGGAATAAATAGCAAGTTCTGTTAAAAAAAAAAAAAATCTGCAACTAGTTGTAATACTTACAGTGCTTGCCAGGGGCTAGAGGGTGCCCACAACCAGAGATCTTTATGATCCAGAGTGATGTATTATTGCAGCTTTTGCTGCTAGTTCTTTAGAGGCTCTTGCAGTTTTTACCTACAGGCCCTACCTAAGACAGAGATGTCTGTTTTTCCCTTTACCTTCCCATCTTCTTCAACATTTAGAACATCCCTTAACGTTCTTGTTCCTAACTAGACCTCTGTCTGCTGATGCCTTTGTGTAACCCAAAGTGTTGCTGTGATGTGCCAACTCTACATTACCTGCAGAGATGGAAAATGAGGGCCTTTAGCAGTATGTTCTTTGCCTCAGCATCACAGCCGGTTGCTAGCTTGCGCAGCCAGAGCAGTAGGGCCATGGACACCTGCTTCTGCAGGAGCATGAAGCTCCTATGTGGACTGTGTTCCCTGGGATGCATAGAGCACCACCAGGCACTGCAACTCAGCCTTCCCAGTGATTTCTTCAAGGACCTGATCATCACTTTGTCCAGCATGACTTTAAGCTAATTAAGCCACTGGTACTTGATGGGATATGTATAAATGGCAGCGTTCCTGGTAATGGGACAGCTCCCTAACGACTTGCTGAGACCTGACACAGCTCGTGCCCAGCTGCAGGAAGTTCCTGGGTGGATTTCCTGGGCCCCTGGGCTGGTGCTTTCCAGGGCACACCTAAAGAGAAGTAAAGCATTTAGTTTGTGAGCCAGAGAGAAAGTGGTCTGGAGGCCGTTTTGATATGCACAGACCTTTTAAACCTCCCCCCCAAGGTTTGCAACTAAACAGTTTTCTCAAAGATCTCACTGCATGTACAGGCAGTTAGCTTGATTGGGAAGCCTATTTATTTAACGCCCTCTAGTGATGTTTTAAAAATTAATAGATTCCTTTCAAGAGGAAAACAAATATTAAAGTTATTGGTTTAAAAAAATTTAAATTTTCTGAGAGTCAACTGCTTCAGGGAATCCCTATCAAACACAATGCCACACTTTGGATAGGTGCATAACCTAATTTTGGATAGGCTTCTGTAGGCATGGAGACATAATGATAGTCTCTGCCTCCCCTGCATACTCTCAGTGGTGCTCAGTGAAGATCTTTCCATCAACAGCACTGGATACAGTTACTTTCTCTTGACCTGTCTTTAAGTGCTGCTGCACTTGAGGTTTTGGCTGAACCCACATGTAGATCGCTTAATGTGGCTCTGGTCTAGGTGAGTTTGGCATTAGCAGAAGGGACCATTTATGCTTCTTGGTGCTTCACCTTTGTTCATTATAATTCAGCTAGGCTGGCCCCAGAAATGGGAAGTGTGTGGCCTTGTTTTTGCAGAAGAGCGAGCTCCAGGGACTAGAACTCCTTCAGATTGTAACCAGGGGATGTGACTTGAGCATCTGTGTAGTCAGACTGGTTTTACTTCATAGGTGTGGGAGATGTTGAGGAATGTACCATTGATATGGTTTCCCTGAATTAGCTGGAAGATGTAGTGGATGTTCGTTCTTCATTACTAGCCATGAGGGATCCCAGATCCCCTCCTGCTTGTAACATGGAAGATTCTGATTTGCGGCTCTGATGCAGAGATCTTTCTTGTGGATCCTTTCCTAGTCCCTTGTGGACAGCATTACACCAGCACGCTGTACTCCACCTTCCTGCCAGCCACAGGTTCACCACTCCTCTGCTGTTTCACCCTCTGTCATGCCAGCACCCTCACAAACACCCCCAGACTCCTGTATTGCTCTGTTCACCTTCATCCACATATTACTCACTCCTCCATCCTTGTCAGTGCCACCATTACAGCAAGTAGCACTCACATCCAAATACACGCATCTCTGAAAACGCCTACAGCAGCACTCAACCACTCACACTGTTACTCGCCTGTGTCCCGCTTACAGCAGTGTATGATCACACCTACATTGGACTGCACCCGTCTTAAACGAACACCCCCAGCAACCTCTGGAGCACCAGCAGCACATCGCCTGTTTGGCAGCACTGCTCGGGAGACAACACATATCCTCTGGCTGGAAGCTGATGTGCAGAGGTCACCTAGAGGTGGTACTAAAGTATGGTACACATCTGCCTTGCCAGCTCCCCGCCTCTCTGTGTGCTTCTGGTTAGGGACCTGGCATCTCCTCAGGATATTATATTTGACTTGTCTGTGAAAGTGTCATCAGTATGAGTACTTAAGCCTAGTAGAGCAAATAGCAAGTCTGCTTAACACCACCTTCTCCATTTCAGCCAGAGGTTGGGACTGTGGCAGTCACTGTGATTTAAAAAACAAACAACAAAAACAATAAAACCCACGTCTGTTCATCTTCCACTTCTCGGCATTTTCTCCTGAGGGATCTTAGAGCTATGGGAAAAAGGACCGGCACAGGGATGGGTGTGCATGGGCGCAGGGGATCAACCCCTCTTTTCTTGTCTCCACAGTGCTGCCCTCCTCATGTGTCCCTGAGAGCAAATGGCAGGACAGATAAGGACGTGAAAGTTTCCAAAACCTGGCGCCCATAGTTAGCCCCTCTGAAAACAGGTAGGGTGGAGCCCAGCTTGTGGCATGTGAGAGAGAAACTGAAGCAAAACAGGATGTTTTTGTGATTTAAAACTTATTTTTCATAATTCCTATTGAAAGGCTTGTTTTGGTTTGGTTTTGAAGTTGCCTGCTGCGTTTATTGGGAAATTTATCAGCCAAAGAGCTTTGTGCATGTGTGTGTGTGTGTGTGCGTGTGTATGTGCACATGTGCTTGCATAGGGAAAGCAAATGAAGAGGCTACTATTCAGCCTCAGTCATTATGCTATCTAGCCTTTGTCTGATTAACTGGAGATGCTGTACCCACTTTTATAAATCCTAGCCTCTGCAAAGCACTGGCATTTTATCATTGACTTCAGTGGGACAAGACATTTTCTGCCTTAATCATTTCTTCTCCTTGGCTCATCTATGGGTTTCTGCAGTAGCTTGCAGCAGTTGCTCCTATGGAATAATTCTAACAGCCTCGTATAAGGAACTTAATGTGAATAGTTTGATTCCACTGCTTATCTTTTTCCACCTCTCATGCCATCAACAACTGGGACGCGTTCTTTAAGGCCACACAACTTGACTTGCATTGGTTCATAGCAAGAGCTTTTTACTGTAAGAATGTGCATATTTCTTTGTTGGCCTCACTTGGCAAACTATCCTCTGGCCTCCAGGTTGTTTGATCTCTGAGTTCTTCATCCTCCATGATTAGCTTCTCCCCTTTCTCAGTCCACTGGCATCTCTTCAGGCTGTGTTTTCAGGCCCCTCCTTCACACCTTCTTTTTCACATGAGCTCAGCTCACATAATGCTGCTCCTACGTGCCTTTCCATTCTTGACCTTTGCCCAGCTGCTCAGCAATGTCTCTTTCTTGGCCTCTGTCACAGTTCAACCTTTCATATCTTCCTGCAACTCCAAAAACTGGCAAAAAAGGGCAATTGTTCAAGCCAAAGTCTACTTTTATTTGCCTAGCTTGTCTAACTTTAGACTTGCAGCTCCACTGAAATTCATGATGTTTGGATCCTCATTTGAGGCTGGGATGCCTATTTTTCATTTCCATCAACTGCAGAATTCTGTGGGATTAAATCCTACAATTCAGTACAAACCTATATCATGAGTTTTGAGGAGGAGTTGGACAGTGAATGTTACTAATAAGTGTGTTACCTGTTCTGACGCTGACAGGTAGATGAGCAAGCAACAGAAAGAGGAAAATGCCTTTCATGGTGTGTGTGCTAGCAGAGGTGCTGTTGATTAACCCATTTTTCAGCCAGCCAGCTCTGAGAATTCCATTTAACAACCCCAAGTCTGTATAATGCTAACAGGGTGCTTATAAGGCATAAAGGGATTAATGTTCAGCTCTAATGAAATCCAGATGCACAGAGCTGCCTCTTTTCAAGGTCTTTTCCATGGCCAAGCTGCAAATAAAATGATTTAATCATTGTAAATAGATGAGAAACACCAGACTTGCAACATGCACTAGGTACTTAAACTCACAGGCACCAAAGGCTGCTGGCAGTTACCTGGTGGAGAGGATGGGGTCACCCACTGACCGTATGCTTGCAACAAGATAATTTGTAAGGTGGGAACTTGGGACCTTTCTTGGGGAGCACAGTTCATGCACATGTTTGCATTAGAGCTGGGGGAAGCTGGCTCAGAAACAAGCCTGCGTCTATCCCTAAGAATGCACTGGTAGTTAATCTGGGCCCTAGCAGGGGCTGGACCAGCATACTCAAGCTCAGAGGCCCTGCTTCGGAAAGGCTGAAGTAATTCTGTAGCTGGGCAGACCCAGCTGTCTATGAGTTTTCAATTTTTAATATGGCAGGAGGAGGAGTTTTGAACCAAGAGAGGGAAAGAGAAGGGGGTTATTTTAAAGACATGAAGGAATGTGTTACATTCTTCTGTTCCTCAGGTTTGGCTGCTCTGCAAGTTTTTCGTTTTGCCAAAGCTCAATTCAGTGAACTCTATTTATTTGCATTTTTAAAGAAAGAGCACGGTTCTTAATTTACTTCGGCCTCAGTGATGAATTTTTATACTGTGAAGTCCAGCAAGTTCCCTTCCAATGTTATATATACATCCAACTTTACAACAGAAACTTCTACCCCAAAGTACCAGCCTGAATTAAATGGTTTAAAGGGGTCTATAAAAGTGTGCCCCCACTGATTTCCCATGAGTCTTATCAGTAGTCACCCCATAATTGTTTGATGCTATACTTATAATTAGAGCATGCCACAGCTTGATGCTAGAGACCATATATATGTGTAGAGCTGTGTAGAGGTTTTCTTTAGAGCTATAGAGGGAAGAATTCCTCGTGAGAGGTTCCTGGGGTAGCGTTCAGCATTGGTTCAAGGGAAGGAAAGGGACGAGGAAAGAGTCCCACTATAAAGTTCTAACAAAACATATAGGGGGAATCTGTTGCAGTGGGTTTTCACCATGGGAATAAGCATTGCAGGAAAATCCCAACAGGCGGCAGCTGTTTGGTCTAATCCATTGTCAGCAAATATTTCAAATTTACTCAGCCCTGGACATCAGAATTGCAACCAAACAGTCAGGACCTCCAAGAACAGGTGAAGAAATTTTACAAAACAAAGTTTTACTTTTCCCACCGCTTTTGGCCTCCTATGCTAGTACTAGAAGGGGGAAGTGCTTCCTCTAGCAGCTGTTAGTTCCTCACCTGGCCAGAAGCACGAAGTACAGAAGTATTTCTAAATCGACATCAATATTTATTGATCTCTTCAGTTTCCATCAATTAGCAATTTGCTGTGCTGTGTTGGCTACAGAGAAGAGACTTGCATTTGTGTTACTCAAAGTTTTTCAGATTGGTATCAATGCAAAAAAGACTTTGTCCGAGTGCACCCTTCAGAAGTTCAGAGCCTGATCCTGTTGAAGGTGATGGCTAATGGTCATCCTTACTGGCAGTTTTTCTTGCAGTGCTTTTCTTGTTGTCCCAGAATACATAGACACACACCCTCCTGCTGAACCTTCAGATTTGCAGAGAAAAGACCACCCATGGAAGTTTTCAGCAGCAGTTGCCCATAATTTTCAGATTCTGTCCACCAACACTGTATCAGTGGACTGAGGCTTGGAAACAGCAGAAAATTTTTTATTCTTGTATTCATCAGTTTTCACCTCTCTGTCCAGAACTGGGTGCCGCAGTGAGGAAGCACAGAGCTCCAGTTGGGCACCCAAGTGTCTACAGAGGCACAGCTGATGAATGGGAGCTGTGGCCTTGTCTTCCTGCTTAAAGCTTTTGGGCCCCTTTTTAGGTACGTGTCCTGCAGTTTGAGTGACAGTTGAGAGTTTCACTTTGTTTTAGGACCCTGGGCAGTGCTGTATCAGACCAAATGCTGGTACTCATCCCCAGGCATGCATACTCCTGGTGGAGGGGAGTGCCATGCAGGCAAGGCTGTGTTCAGTAGCCAGAAACACAGGCCCAAGCCTTGACAAATTCCAAGTGTCCTGATTTGGTGTCCAGCCCAGTGTCATTTAAGAACATGGACCATTACATCAGCTTTTCAGAAAGACCCTCTTCAGTCAGTAAGACCTCTGGTGCTCCGTGAGACAGCAGTCCCCTCCGTGCTTTGCAGGACATCCTCTCTCATTGCCATCCACTGTCGGTGTTGTTCCAGACTCCCGAGGAACGCAGGCCCTGCAGGCACAAGTTATCCATGGGAGCAGGGAAAAAAAAGTGGCATGGAACAGATTAGTGCGAGTCAAACTAATCCCCAGCCACCTCCAAGTGGAAAACCCACTCGGCCTTTGGAAGCCGAGTTTCTCCCAGTCCCCCTTATATGGGACATTTTAAAATAAACCAGCAGGGCTCCATTTCTTGGAAGGAAAAGGAAACATTTCAAAGTGTGTCCTTGCAAACTGATTTACTGCCATCAGGCTCTGCATATTTTAAGAAATATTTGAGTTTGGTTGGAGCCGCCATTTAGCAGTAGGGGAGAGGGAAGCAATTAGTGAAACAACACAGGAAGATGAACTTGCGTAAAACAGCTCAGATAAATATTTACACCCTTACCTCTGAGTTCACATTAAACCCTGCCCTGTCTCTCTGAAGGGACTCGCATCCACAAATAAAATACTGGGCTGTGGCCACCCAACGTTGTTTTACACTTCCTCCTCTGATTAAGTAGGCTAATTATGGATCTTAAGGAATTGAAAAAGATTCTCCCTAGCATTTGCAAGGAAGTGTTAATGCTTTACGATATGCCTGTGCTGGCAAAATTCACCCCAAAGAGCTCGTAAAACAGCTGCACTTTTTTCCCTCTCTTCTGGACACTGAATTTTCACCCTATGCAAGGTGAAGTAGTGCAAACTATTAAAATATAAATGGACAGACACACATGTCCTTACCTAACATGAAGCAATATGGAAAAAGGAGATTGGATGGATCAGAATAGGGTTGCATTAGCCAGAAAACAGAATGGACTGCCAGAGTCTCAGGGTGGCAGGAGGCATAGGACAGTTAGCGTAGTGTTAATTGGGCTGCATGAACAGTTAATACTGCTCCTTATTAGGTGGGGTGAGTCATCCGTGTTGTGGAAAAGCTTCTTGTAGCCCCAATAGTAACGAAAGGACCTGTTTCTTTGGACAGGTAGATGATGGCAAATGTTCAGGTAACAGGAATTCCTGACAATATTCCATGAGATTTGATCTGCTCTAATTCTGTCTGCTCACAGATGTTGTTGGTCTGTGCTTCGGGATAAGCTCCCAGGGCAAGAACTGTGTCTGTCTTGTTTTCACAATGAAAATGTCGCAATAATGACTCCAGGGGAATTATGATTTGAGGAGAAGGGACACCTAGCTTCCAAGCCTAGCTCTGCCACTACTTTTCTGCATCACTGTGGGCATGTTACTTAAGTCTACATCTGAGCCTCAGTTTTTCCACTCTCCAAGCAGTCACTTCGAAGCTGAAGTAGGGCTGTATGGGATAAGAGTAAGGAAGGGCTTAGTTGAATAAAGACTGTAATCTGTTTTAGAGCCCATCAGCTGAAAAATGTTGTGGTGAAGCACAATAGTTATATAGAGGGAAAAGCAGAAAGTCACTTTGCTAAGGCTACCACTATCTCAGAAACAGGTTGTGTCAGTCCTCTGGCAGCACTGGGAGCTAATCATGGTCCCGACAGAGCTCCTCAGTTGGCCACCTGCTTGTGGGCACATACAGCGGTGGGCATTCCTCTAGACATGTAGGGTTTGCTTCTCTTCCCTTATTCGCCTGCCCTGAAATGTCTCTAGAGCAGCCACGAAGGCCTCGTGTACCACAGGGATGCTCGCGTGGCAGCTGTTTGGGAGCTGGGAATGGGGTGGCGTCGCAGCACAATGTGTGGAGCTGCTCCTACAGCTGCCAAAAACATTACTGTCCCTGGGATGAGAAACCTGGGGGCACACCTGGTGGATGAGCGCCGTGAGCTGGACGCCGCAGCCTGCTTCATCTTCTCCTGCCTATTCTGCATAGCGGGAAAAGGCTCATCTGGTGTCTTGGGGTGGAATATCTGACAGAGGTGTGAAGTTTGCCTACAGAGCCTGACTCTGCTCAGAGACAGAGCATGGAGCAGCTGCGGCTGTGGCTAACACTCCTGGAGGTGCAGCAGGCCAGGCATCAAAATGGGGAAAATTATACTTTTTGGTCTGGCTTCCTCTCAGAATGAGGCACTTGCTGTCACCGTAAGGACTGGGAGGTGGTTGTACCCTGCCACCACCAGTAATGTCTGATCTTGTTGGTGGATTGCACCCCGATGGTGGGAGAGAGGTATCAGAGGCTGGGGATGTTCCTGTAGGTTTTGTAAAGGCAGCCAGCTGTGACACCTCTTAGCCCCGCTGCAGGGAAGGGTGATGCCAACACCCTCCTCAACAGCAGATAATCCACAGGTAAATCCACAGATAACAGAGCTCACAGCCCAGCCTGGGAAAGGCGTAATTCCAGGGTTAAAACAGTGCAAAACCACCGTGCTGCAGCACTGTCTGAGCTGGCCTCAGACCATCCCCACTGGGGAAAAAACAGGGTGAGAAGTAGAGGGATGGGCCAGCTCTTGGGGGAGAGGAGCAGATGGCCCCAGGGAGGAGGCTCTGTCCGCTGGGGGTACGTTTGTGGCCCCTCGGGGCAGGGGGGGGCTCTGTCTACCTCTCTAGGCAGCTCCGGTCCTGCTGCCCCCATTTCTGTTCAAGCTGAGACAAGGGGACCCAGAGCAGAATCGCTGTGAGTGGCTGGCAGCAGCCCAGACGCCCACTGAATGCTGCTAGAGCTTCAGCAGCCGGGAGGAACTGGTGTGCAAGTGGTGGCTTGTGCCTCTTGGGCCTGGGGTGATGGGGGAGAGGATCAGCCAGACCTCAGCAGTGAGCAGTGTTTGTCCTGCTGCTCAGTCCCAGATCAGCGCTGCAAGGGGTACCTTCGAAAGCTGGATCCAGCTCCTTGGGCAGCCCAAGTCCAGACTCGAGCTGAGGGGGAAGGCTTGGGTCTGCTGCCTTGCAGACCAAGGCAGAGACTCCAGCTAGCCAGGTAATGACCCATTTAACAGTTCCATCTCAAACAGTTAACTAGTGGTGAAGTTGTTACAGGAAATATTCTGAATTGCACAGGAAAAGCAACATGTTCAGCCCTCCACCCTGAGATTTCATGTGCCTTCTGGCAAAGCCAGCCACAGCAGTGCTTATACTCATGGTCTTCTTATGCACTCTGACTTTGGGGGAAACTAAGCGCAAGACAGACGTGGGAGACGCCTTAGGAAACCTGCTCCCCCTTCCTCTAATCAATCCTTTCAAGAAGGTTTTCATCTCCTGAGTGTCTCACTCTGTCTACATCTGCAGACTCGCTCCCTCAGCACATGCCGCAGGCACTACTAGTGCATCTGCTCACATCATTCCTGTTTTCTAAAGTCAATAGGCACTACACTTCTAGAGATTAAATTTTTAGGCATAGCATGATTTCTGGATGTCTTCTAAAGACATCTAATGCTTGAACAGCTCTGTTACTTAGCAAACCTTTCAAACTAGTGCTCCACCAAGGTTAATTATTCCTATTACTCTAGTAGTAGAGACTCAAGGCTCTTATACTAAAATAATTCATTGTATATGTAATTTCATGCTACAATCCTGGCTCGATTCATTATGTTGCTATACAAGCAGTATGTAAAACTTCCCCTGAGAGTTCAGTGACCTTGGCCTGGCTCTTTCCCTACATTACATGAGTGTAAAGCTACTGACTATAGTGGATCAATGTTGATTTACACCAGTTGAGGATCTGGTTGTCTTTGCTGGTCTCTGCTCAGTCCTGGGGCTACTTAGCAAGGTTTGTGGCAGCCCCCTGTCCTCCCATCTCCCCTTCCCTCCAGGCATGCCCCTGGGACCTTCCTCACTGCGAGCATCAGAGCGGGGGGGTGTTTGCAGCCCACCACTCAAGACCAGGTTCCCCTGGGACTGTTGGTGGGGTTACCTTGGTGCTGGGTGGCAGGGGAGGTCTCGGGCTGGGGGTCGTGCAGGAAGCAGCTGCTTGTCTCGGGAGCTGGTTCATACAGAGAATGTTTTTTAGAGGGCCCACTCCATTTTGGAGCCTTCTCCCTTCTCCCCATCAGGTCATGCTGGCCTGTCTGCCTGGCAGCAAGCTGGAAGGAAGCTGGCTAACTGCCTAATCATGAGCACTGTCATGACAACAGATCTCTGCTATATATAGCATCTTCCCCTGGCTGGGAACTGGGCAAAGATGGGGAAACCAGTGCGGGAACCAAGTCACAGCCCAGGCTTTTGTCTTGGTCCTAGAACTCCAAACACTCACCTTTTAAAGGACACTTGGAGGAGAACTGGAGAGTTTTTTATCTTATTCTGGGTGGCAAGCTGCGCAGGGAATCAAGGCTGAGAAGAAAACAAGTCACATTCCAAGGAGCTGGTGGCATGATGTAGAAAGGAGTGTAGCTTTTCAAGCCAGTATCACCCAAGATCAGGCTGGCAGAGAGTGGCACAGCACATCTGGATGAGATGCAGGGCAGGTACGCATGGCTGAGGCTGCCTCCCAGTAAGGTGACACTGAGTGCCCTGCAATGGATTTCCCCATTCGGGGGCAAAGGGGAATGACTGCAAGACAGCAGCTTTTGGAGCCTCTGCTAAAACTGCTCCTGGTCATGGGGCCGCATTCAAGTTTGTACAGTTTCTTGAGTGGCAGATGAAGTCTGGGAACAAGGGGAGAAGATGACAGCAGCTGTGCAAGTGCACTTTTCCCCAAAACTCATTTTAAGTGCAAATCAGCATAAAAGGGCAAGCCCAGTTGTTTCCAGTTCATGTAACCTAATGCCTGATTTCCTTTTATGCAGTGAACAATTTCCCCTTCTCTTTCTTTGTCTCTCTCTATTTGGGTTTTCTAACTAGAAACGCAACTGCAGTCTTATACGGGCACTTTGTAAGAGCATCCTGCGCTCACATAAACAAGAGATGTAACAGCAGGAGGCAGAAGCACCTTACAATATCTCATTAAGATACTTCTGTAGGAATGCTGCTGCTAACATAAACTCATTATTGGATGGAAGAGCAGCAGCGGTTGTTTTCACGTGGATGGATCCAAGCCCAAGTGATCAGTTAATTGTTTCTGTACTCTTAACTAGATTCTTAAGTATTTCTTTGAATGGTGCCTCAGACCTAAATACCCATGTGCTACATTTATATGGTAACTTTTGCTCTGTTCCAGTAGACCACTGAAAAATGTGCCTTTACTGGATTCAGTTGATTAATAGCAGTGATCAGCTATCTGCTCTGACACAGCATACTGATACTGTGATGAGAGTATTCGTAGGAAGAGATTGTTTCACAAGATCCATCCAAGAATGAGAATAATATTGGTGTTATTGGCTCTGAACAATCTGTGATGCTCCAAATAATCAAAGACATTGTGACCCATGTTTTACTCTCTCTGACTGTGCCTTTAGCAACATAAGCCTCCCTAACTGATCTGAATGTCAGCATGGAATTGACTCAGGGTCCACATTTATAAGTTTGGATTTTTTTGTTTGTTGTTTTTTTTTTTTAAAGGGTATATGATACCCTTTCCATCTTCACAGCTAGAAAGTGGACTGTTTGTCTAACTTGGGGAGAATGACACTGACAGCCAAATGTTCTGCATAAAAGAGTAACAGAACGTGGCAGCTAAGAGCATTGGGAGAAGCAAATTTCCCTTGGAAGTGTGAGCTGTGTGCCTGCAGCCATACTGATGACATGTTGATAGGGTCGCTCCATTCAGTAGCATGCAAAGAACTCATGGTGAAACATTAGTATGCTGAGAATAGGGGTAGACCTAAATTAGCCCTCTCCCTATATTTGATCTTACTGCTTTTAACCCCCCCTGGGTACAGGGAAGCCAGTCCAGTGTCAGGTCTGAAGCGTGAAGTTGATCTCATTTCCATATGATGGTTTGTAATAAAATGCAGCTTCAAACCTCTTTAAATCCTGCTTGTGATGGCAACAGAGTCGGTGCAGGGGCTCGTTAAACAACCACATAGGAGGGAACAGAAGGGGAAATGCTCAAGCTAAATTCAGAGCTCATTGGGGCAGCTGGACTTTTCCTTCACAACACATTAGACACTGATGGGTGAATGTCTCAGATCTGGAGTCACGTCTTAATTTTTAGATGATGTCCATCTCTATCTAGCAAGGGACAACATTAATAAAATCAGTGCACAATTCTCCCCTTGTCAAAAGAGAAGGGAGGGAATGGCTATCATCCCTGCCTCAGCAGAGAGCGTATGGCGTGGAGACAGGCTAACTGACTGATCTTTCTTGCTGTGTGTTCAGTCCTCATGAAGGACATTTCCACTACAGACTGCAGGATGGTATGGACGTACTAGGCTAGTTTTAAACATGCTAGCTAGCCCCATTTCTTGGCAGATGCTCTGCAGAGCTTCATCCTACTATTTCTACACTGCGACTTGTTTTCAGACTGTCTTTTCTCTCTCTTTCAGTGATGACATACCTAATGGCCAAAGCAGAGCTACCCAGGAGCCTTCTTGTAGTGTATTTTTTTCCTCTGGAAAATGCAGATTAATTGAAAACAAACATTTTGTCAAAACACACTGCTTTGGAAGAGCCTTCCAGTAAAATGAAGGGAGGGCTCTGAAGGAACTCTTCCTGCCACACAGGATCTTAAAGCTTCCTGCCAGCCAAGTTTCCACTGGAAATGTCCTCAACTCATGCCAGCTTACCCACCCAGCCCCAGGGCCTGCAGCTTTGCAGCAGCCCTATCATATGGATTAACCCAGAAATTCAAAGTCCAGTAGATCTGTCACATCTTACTGTGCAGGTGGTCCTGCATCCAGGCAGCCCTGACCTTGCAGGTGGCTAAGCCAGCCAGCTCCTTGGCTGCGTCTGCCTCCCACATTTGGTCTGGAAGCATCAGGGTCTCTGGTCCACGCCATCATAACCTACAGTCTTTCGTAGCATCAGCAGCTTGAGAGTGACAGACGTGTTTCCCTGCTGCTTTGCACTGACCGACAGAAATGAGTCTGACCAGGCAGCTTCCCACCGCTGCTAGCAGAGTGCACGAGTCTTGTCAGCTTGCAGCAGATGCTAGGGTCAAAGAAAGCACACAGTGTTTTTGAAGACACAGTGTATCAATGTTTCTGAAACAAATAGTTCAATTTATGTTTTGCAGAAAAATTGCACTATTAAAAAAATTTTGTTTTCATTTCTGAATGTGAACTAAACCAAATAGCAGCATTCCAGTGCCACAGACATTGCAAGCTTTGACCAACTATTGACAGAAGGAAAATACACCCTGTACTGAGCAGGTGTCATTATTTTTCAGCTCCATCCCACCTTAACTATCTGAAGAATAACATTCAAGCACAGAGGTCAATGGGGGGAAAAAAAGCCCGCTCATGCTGGCCAGCTGAGCCGATAGTGTAGGCCTTACATGGGTTTGGAATGAGGGGCATTAGACTCACAATCTCCCCAGTGCCAAGAAATACACAGCTAAAATTGGCAGCTCTGAGATGAGTAATGCACAAACATGGTCCAGGGTGTTGCAAGTGTTCAGGCACTTTCAGAGTATGTTGGGTAAATGAGTATCTGTTTCCATGGCATCAAAACAGCACAGAGATTATGCCATGTCCCTTTGGCAGCTCTCTGATTCTAGTGCCTGGTTAATGTGAACAGTGCAGCAAAAGCACTCCTTGGCTCTAACATGGAGAGGCACAGCAAAGTCCCCCCCTTCATCCGAAAGCCGTGCTTGTGGGGAAAGGCTGCATGATGCTGCTGGCACCCAGGCGAGCCCCAGACTGTGGACCACCAGCCGCCCGCTCCAAGCACTGCCAGCTGTGCTCAAGCGCAGCCGTTGGGCAGGAGACAGAGGCCTTGTGGTGTTTCTTCTGTGTAGTGAGATGGGAAGTTTTTTTGCAAGAAAACCATAAAACTGTAGACCTTAAAAACATGCAGAATTCAGAGTACATTTTACATGGCACTGGAAGAACACTCAAGGTGTTGGGAGACTGTCCTTGTCCAGCAGCCTCTTAAGGAAACATCATTTACATGGGCTAGCCCATGCAAACCAAAATTGTTTAAAATGGAGTACACAGCTAGGTTCTCCCAAGCAGGGAAGGAGGACATGAGTAACTGTTTTACCTTGCATGGCTACTGAAACCAAAGGCAGAACAATTTATTATTCCTCTATTAAATATGCAAATCAAGTATGTTAACCGTGAAATTACACCAATTAGTTGTGTCCCATTCCCTCAGTAAGATACCACTCGTGATCTTGTTGCCATCATCTCAATGATGTCCTGCCAAGGATACGTGACTGGCTAGGGTTGAAGAGACTTTGGCTGAGGGCTTGGAAAGCAATTTTCTGGTTTGCCTGGAGTCTGTTTGGAATCAGGCAACTAGACCTCTGGGCAACTGATGATCTCAGCATTTTATTTGGAGATAGCAAGTATGGGGAATACCTTGTGTCTTGTAGTCACAGCATTTCACTGGAAACCCAAAGTTCTGTCTTTGTGAGACTTCCATGGGTAGTCCAGTGCCTGCTGGAAGTGGTGCTAGTGAACAGGTCCTCAGACTCCTCTGGAGAAGTGCAGTGAGCGGGCAAAGACAAGGCTTCTTGGAAGGCATTGCTGCCACCATTCAGATACAACCTGAAACCATTTCTAATGGTCAGGAGAAGAAATCCACCAGTACTTGACTTTCTGATATCTCCCTTGAAATTTATTCTGAGTAAAATGTCCTTCTACACTACACTCACATCATGTATGTCACTGGTACTCCTTACCATGTTGTACTTCAGAGGAGACTAGTTTTGGGGTGGCCAAAGTGATTGCTTTACCTACAGTAAGGTTATTATGTGCCATAGGATTCTTCAGCACAGAAGATACTATTACGTGCAAGGTTTTATTACAATGCTATTCAAGATGTTACTACAATGCCCCTGGCACAAAGATGCATCCGATCTCCCTGCGTGCCTGCTGTATTTATTCAAGTGACCTTTGCAGCTGACAGCCTGCTGGGGTTTTCCACCAGGCAACCGCACCCATCCTTTCTTCCTACCCTAAGATATTGCATGACTGATGCTTTACTGTACTATGTTTTGTAGGAACACTTTATCCTATTAAGGTACCGCTGAAAGCCAGATGTTCTGTTTCAGTAGGGACTCTCTTTTTTTTAAAACAAACATTTTTGAGCCGATGTTATTTTTATTTAGTTCTCTCTGTGAAACTTCCGAAGACAGATCTTTGCTTGGCAAAGATCATATCAGGGAATGAGGGAGAAATTGCCATCCGTCACTGTCTACATATATACACATACACAAAGAATCTACTTGGAGAGCACTGCTGATGTTGCAAAGCTGAGTATTCATACGTTAGGAAATTGCTTTATTAAATTGCACTTGCAGTCCCACTCCAACTTTGTCACGTGATCATACACTCTTTTTCACGAGGTTGTCTGTGCTTTGGAGGGCTCTGGTGGACCTGATCAGGCAATGAATCAGGAGTCTGTGTTGTAGAAAGCTCTTGCCTGTAGAATTCCCTAGTCTTTTGTCGCAGAAGTCAAAAGGTGTATTGTAAACAAAATGGGACATGAGGAAGAGCGCACCTTCCCTGGCAGCTGGACTCCACGCCGGCCTCTGCCATAGATTTCCGTTCTGAAGTGTGGTAAATCAGTTCCACCAACTTTTGAAGTGGCCACTAATGCCCTGTTCTTAATTTTTGGGATTCCTCACATAAATCCCTGGAGACAGACTTATAGCCATGCTGAGCCCCTATAGCTCCAGTGAGAGTGAGCAGGAACAGTGCTTCAACCCAACCCCCTCAGCCAACCTTTCTGTCTGCTCAGAAAAATCAGGTCCAATGTGTTGAACACCAGGCACCCAAATTCACTGCAATCACTTTGTTCTTGGCCTTTCCATCAGTGAAATGAGCATAATACCTTCCTCTAACATCATAAGAATGTCATGGTAATGTGGTTATAAGGTACTGAGCTGTAATAGTGTCGTGTACTCAGAGATGGGACTAATGAGCTCACATGCAACAAATATTTCTGCATTCAGCACAGAGTTTGAAAAGTATACAGTTAATAAAAGGAACACACTTTCTCCGTAGGACCTCTCCTCAGGCAGCAATCCTGGTTTCTTTTATTCTTAGGATATTCCATATTTTGATACATTCAGAAGTCAAAAGATCAATAATTCTCAGCATACTCTAAACTTCCTGGTACTTAAAGCTCTAATACAGGCAAATGCTGAAATGAGCCATGGGACAGATTTTCCCATACTTACTAAGCAAGAGCCATTGATGTAAGGATTTCTCTCCCAGGCTAAAATCTGTCATTTTTCTCCAGCACAAAATTCATTTAGCAAATAAAAGGAGACCTGTGACCTTCGTATGTATGTGTTGGCTTGGATGGTTATCATGTCTAACTCACAAGTCTCGCCATTACAGTCACCTCATTTCTGTGTTATACAAGACTTGGTGGCTGTTAAAAAAGATACAAGTGTCTTGAGGTTACACTACCTGTAGGGCGGCCTAATAACAGTCTATTTGCTGAATCTGTAAATCATGGAAAATGAAGATAGAGAAAAATCTACTAAGTAACCTTATCCATTCCTTCAGCCCAAAAAATATGGCTCCCTACAGTATTATATGCTGTTCATAGCTTTGTCCAGTTCAGTTTTAAATTGGATTTCTCTACCTTTCCTTAACAAATTATTCCATGGCATGAGTGGTAGGAAGTTTTTCCTGACCTTCAGCCTGTGGTTTTTTTTCTCTGCTTAATTTCGTGTCATTACTTTGAATTTTGGCTGTGAAAACTGGAAGCATTTCAAGTTAGGAAAGTTTTAAGTGTCCCACATGAATGTAAGAGCTGACAAGTGTTTTAATAATAAGGAAGGGGAGGAAGGTGTCTGAAAGCACAGATCATGGCTCTCAGTGCTGAGATTTCATGAGTGTTAACTAGTTAAAAAGAGAACTTGTGGAGTGCAATGAGCAGATCTGCTTTCAAGGTGGCCAGGCTAACTGGAATGTCTTTTTATCTTGCAGAAGATGAAGCCCATAGTCCAGAGAAGACGATCTACCCCTTCTGCCATTACTAAAGCTCTCAGCAAGTCAAAGTACCATTCCAGGTAGAGGAAATACTTTCTGACTCCTTTTTCCACCTTTCTGCCTATACAGACTGAAATTGAACTGGTTTTCAAATTCATTTAATGGTGTCAAGGGCAATTTGTTTGTGGATAGATATGGAAGAGTTTCTTTTTTACTGGAATGGCATCATGGTCAGCAATAAAAGCTGAGGGAAAGGAGGAGGATGGGGGGAAATTCACATTATGGCATTTGTCTTCCCAAGTAACCACTACATGTGCTGAGGCCCTGCTTCCCAGGCAGAGGCTGGACATCTGCCTGCCGATGGGAAATAGTGCATGAATTCCTCTTTTTTCCCCATCTTATTTTCTCCCCCTGTCCTGTTGGGAGGGAGTGAGAGAGCGGCTGGTGCGGGTCTGGCAGCCAGCTCAGGTCAACCCACCATGCAAGGCTAACTGGTTATTTTCAATGCAGATGATATTAGGTCTAGATATTTGATGCCTGTTATATCCAAATATAAATACACCTGGACAATATTGTGCAGAGACACCCAAGTAAAATCAGGTACGAGAAACAGCATGTAAGTTCCTGTAGTGTGGTTTCCCTGTTGACCTGGCTGGGATAAACGAGCTCTGACACTTGTGTCATTCAGCTCGGAGGGATATTGACAGTGCTGGCAGTGCAGACCTCACCAGCAAGGTCCAGAGAGCAGAGCTGGGACTGGCTGGTAGAGCAACCTTCCTCCATCCCTTGCAGAGCCATTCCCTGCCATCAGGGCATGAAATGCTCTATACAGTCCAAGCTGGACTGAGTAGCAGAGCTTCCATCTCTTCCTGACAGCTCTCCTGGCTTTTCTCTCATGTGCCCTGACGCCCGTCTGCCAATTGACTCAGCAGACTTGAAGGTATGGGCCTGTTCAGAGCTTGCATGTGGCATATTGTGACCCTGTGCTGTCACACTCAGTCTCCGGGTAAGGAGAAGACCTACTTTCCTGAGTTGTCAGCCTGGAGTTTTCTCCCGAAATTTGCTGTCAGCTGGAAGCCCACACTGCCTCCCTTTTGCCCAGTAGCGTAGCCAGTGCAGGGAGGCCAGTGTGCTCCTGCCAGGTGGGAGCAATGAGCCCCAGCTCACAGACACAAAGTCCAGGGGACTCTTTTCCTGAGATGCAGTGACCAGGTCACTCATCATCGTCTCACACACACACACACACACACACACACTGTCTTGACGCTGGGAGGCCATACCTCCTGAAGGAATAAGAGATTTTCCTTAAATATATGTATTTATGTGTGTACATATGTATACATATATACGTGTGTGTGTGTGTATTTTTAAAAAAAAAAAAAATATATCTTAGGGGCTTTGGGGGGGAAGAAGCCCAGC
>NW_008796193.1:204015-261930 GCF_000699145.1 Aptenodytes forsteri | reverse complement strand
AAAAAAAAAAAAATATATATATATATATGTCCCCTATGCTTGCAAACAGCAGAAAAAGCTCTATCCTCCCCCCTCTTGCTGGGCTGCAAGTGAGACAAGCTTCCTTGTGTGGTTCTGGCTGAACAGTCAATGAGTGTTTGGCTGATGGATTTGTTGCTGTTTAGTCTACCCTCTCACCCGTCACAGGGAGTGGTATGAGAAGCAGAAACAGAGATGCCCTAAGAAAAGAAAGAGCTGATGCCACAGAAAGGACAGACAGAAGCAGCTGCGGGAGAGAAGCTGCCCAGTGCAGACCAGTACGTGGGGACTCCTCTCCCAGCAGTGCGTGGCTATGGGTGAGGAGCACAACTGGGAGGTGTCAGAGGACTGGGGTGCAGAGAGGCCCTGTGTGGGCCTGCCCATGTTCTGCAAAGGCCCACCAGTTTGCGCGAGAGCACAGTTGTCCCCATCCTCTCAGCTCTGACTGCCGTGAAGGGCTGTGGTTTAGTTTAATTAACAAGAAGGAGGCTGTAAGCTGTCCCCAGCTGATCAGGTCTGGACAGAGCTGTTGCAGGCAGGGGAAGGCCAGGCGGCAGCGCTGCGCTGACCACAGGTCCTGTCATGGGAGCAGGCAGGTGCAGGCAGAGGAGGGACAAGGTGCACCAGGAAGGTGCAGCGGGATGCAGGACGCAGGCTGGTGTGGCATTCACCGCCTCACATACTGGGACTGCAGTGGCATCGTCCCAGAGGAGCATCCTGGTGTTCCACCCCAGGACGTCCCTGCCCAGCCACCCCCTGGGGACTCGCCACCAGAGACCTCTCTGGCCCCTGCTCCATCTGCTGGACCACCGGCAGGAGGGCTGGCCCTGCAATTTGGCTGTGTTTCAGATGCAGAGTGATCTGGGCGTGTGACGGGGCTGGGAGCTGCGACTGGGGATGGAGGGAGCGCTGGGAAGTCTGTCCATGCCCTGCCAGTGCTGTGTAGGGTGGCATCGGCTCAGGCCATTTGGTGGGAGAGCCACCGGATCTGGCCATCCTCCAGGACAGTCACATTCCTGTCAGATGACAGCAGCTTTCCCTTACTACCAGCTTGGTGGATTGGTTAAAAGTGGTGACCCTGACATGAATAGCTCCCTCTTGCCTGCGACTCCAGAGCCATCCAGTGCTTTGCTGACCTGCTTTGCTCCTGCAGGTATAAAGCACCAGGAGTGTCAGCAGATGGAGTTAGGTACAAACATGACAGACGTGCAAATCTTCTGCTGAAATACCAAGTGCTAGCCATGAGCTGAGCTCCTTGGTCCTTTAGTGGGAGCTGAGCACTCTTCAACATCATCCCCTCTTCCTCCTGCAGCACCGTATAACTACTAGACAGAGATAAGGGGATGCCACACTCCTTTCTGCTTTGCTCTGATAGCAATCTTATAAATAACATTTCCTGAGTGATTTGTTTAGTTTGATTTTTTTGGACCAGCCCTCCTGAAGAATATCCCTTTTATATCACACCATAGGTAACTGATGCATAGTACATCCTGCTTTTCTGAAACAAGTGTGTGGGGTCAGTCTTGTAGGATCATTTAAAATAAAGGGCAGGACTGATTTTCATTTGGTTGTCTTTTGACCGAGTTATGTGGCTTCTTTGTCATTCCCCCCCCAACTTCTAAATTGCACTAAAAAAAAGTAAAGAAGAGAAACAAATTCTTGACTTTATTTGGCTGGAGAATATCCTCATGAGGGAGTGAAGCTTTAAACATTTCTCATGATGGATTGCTACGGAGGGAGCTGGTACAATGCCATCTTTGCTTAGGCCACCAGAGTATTGGTGAGGTTTTTTTGCTATCCTGCTGTTGTGTTTACAAAGCTGTGTAACTCCTCCAGCTTTAGGAAATCCACTGCTGAGCTTGTGTGATGGTGTAGCTCCCACTGCTCAATTGACGCACATGGAAAGCTTCAAATATCAAGTTTAAAGGTGGTTTAGCTTCTCACTTGTAGAGGCAACAGATGCATAAGCCAAGAATTCACTTGTTGGTGGCTGTAGAGTGGTGAGGATGGAAGAGGGAATTTCTGCTTGCAGGAGTGCGGGTGCTCCTGTGACTGGGGGACGATTTTAAAAAAGCAGCTAATGGCTAGCTTTAACCTCACTCCCATGAAATCAAAGGGGCCCAGTTATGAGGCCAGTGGAAATTGAGTTAGACTAACAATGTCAAAAATACTATCCTTAAAGTTCATGTGTTTTTTCATTTGTTTGTGTAGAGACTGCCCTCAGACTAGAGTAGTATTGCTGAGGGGTGGAGGGAAGGTAAGTATCTCTTCCACATGCATCCTTGCCTGCAGGCAAGATACACATTTTTGTCTATGTGTAGAGACAGGAGGATTTCTGTTGTTTTTCTAGCTACATAAATCTAAGGCCGTGTTTCAGAGGTTAGCTAATTCAGTCAGAATCGGGCACACGAACACAGTCTCTGAACAAGGCTCAGCAAAGAACTATTGCTTGTTCATTCAGCACAACCCCACCAGTAGAGCAAGGGTAGGCCCAGGAAATGACTGTGGGACCTGTTGTACTGCCAGCACTGCTGACGAGAGCCAGGAGCAGTGCTGAGAAGGTGCTCTGGGAGGGTGCTGAGAGACAAGTGGGGAGATGAGCGCTTGGTGGAGCTCTTCCAGCTGGGGAGAGCACAGAGAAAGGATCTGGTTCAGTCCCCACGATGACTTGTTGACTGCAGTCAACATGCAAAAACCATCAGGGTTTTTTGGAAATGGTCAGCACCTATATAAATCTCAGTAGAAACAAGAGGCTGAATTGCAGCCAGGCAAACCAGAATCAGATGTCTGGAATTAGATGACTACATGCAGTTCATTTTTTTTTGTGTTGCAGCCCTTGCATTGACAAGCAGTTCAGTACAGATGGAAAACATGGGCAGAAATGGCAGTTTCTCCCCATGCCAGGCTGAGCAGTGCCATGAGCCAGGGACTGCCATGGGGTTTCCGTGTTCTTTTCAAGTCATAGCTCACAGGCATGTGCAGGAAATGAGTGTTTTACCTGAGTGAGAAATGTCTCAAAAATGAATATTTCAGCAGCTCAACCTCCTCAGATTTGGTGTAGGCATTTAGGCAGTTTTCCATCTGTCTGAGGCTGGTAAAATTAATTGGGCAGAGGCAGGCAAATGCAGTTCATAATTGAGAGCAATAGGGGCAGTGCTGGGAGAAGCGTGGGGCTATCTGGCTGTTCCAAAAGAGTTGCCTGTGTCCAGTCATGAACCCTTGTGAGAAAAGCTGCTGACAAAGTCTTATGATTTTTCTTCGTCCTCCAGGGAAACAACCCTTTCCTCTTCCCATTCAGACAATGGGCTGCCAAGTGCAGTGTTCAGCAGCCCAGGCTCCACTTTCATCCTGGATGAGCGCGTACAGCTAACCGTGGGCCTGCAGACCCAGGAAAGACATTTGATCTTGTTCAGTGATGTGCTGGTCATCGCCAAGTCCAAGTAAGAGGAATTCACACTCACTCCTTCTCCCCAGTATGTGCTGTTGAAGCTAGGCTCTGAGCTATTTGTGGAGCAGGCATCAAACAACTCGTCTTTACAAATGTGGATCTAAAATGTGGCATCTCCCCCTTCCACCTCCAGAAATTCTTCATATTAATGTTTCACTCCATTTTCCTGAAGGAAAAGGTTGTCTAATTGGTTTTGCCCTTTCCCTTATGTGGCTTCTTGAAGGAATTGCATGAGGGCAAGAGGCAGTAAGGACAGAAAACTGACTCCTGGTCTGGCTACTTCTGCCACACATAAATTAAGAGCTTAGGTGACTTCAGTTATTAGCATAGACAGTAATTAGCCTAAATCACCATCTACCTGCACATGGCTCTAGTGAATCACATTGCCCTAAGCCACAGCTGCCCCGCTGCAGTCACCAACCCCAAATCCACTTGCAGAACTTTCTTGTAGTGCCTCCACATGCCCAGACGTTTAGTTTTGGGGGGCTTGTTGCTATCACTGCATCTGCATGACTGGAAGGTGGCATGACCAGACTCTGGAGGTCTAGATGTTAGGATCAGGCCTAAGAAATCCATAATTTGAATTGCAGATCCTCCTCCAGCTTGAAGCTGAAAAAGCAGGTGCATCTGAGTGAAGTGTGGACCGGCACCTGTCTCAGCGAAGTGACAGAGAAAAAGATGGGTCCCGAGAATTCGTTTGTCATCGGCTGGCCTACCACCAACTATGTTGTCACCTTCAGGTATCCCGTCAGACACCAGACCTCCCTCTGCAGCCTGGCAGCTGCCCAAGTCTCCCATGTGTCAAGCGAAACAATGACTGAGGCTATAGGGCCCTCAACTCTACTACAGCCCTTCTCCCCACTGAGTAGAGGACTTCAACTCACATTAGCCAGTGTGGTAAAAACTTAGATGTTGGGAGACAGTCATCTTAGAAAGATAATCTGCAGGTTGGTCCCTGAGAGCTTTTTAGAGGACCAACCCTTTCAAGTGTTGTTATAGCAAGGGCTAACCCTGCTGCAGAGCATACTGGAACATCACAACCAAATCTGCCATAGCAAACCAGCTTGTGCCATCATATAACTTACAAGCAGGTTGTTTCAGCACCTGCCAGCAGCCATTTCTGTAGGAGATTAGCCCTAGTTTGAGAATTTTTCATTATGAAGGACAGGTTAGTTATGTCAATGAAAAATGCTAGATGGCCTTGTGCCAGGATTAAATCTTTTATCCACCCCTAGTGTGGCACGGGCAGCTCCTGGGCAAACCTTCCTCCTGCAGTTGTCTGCCAGGGTGTCCCAAGCCTACATCAACAGCCTATAAAGATGGAAAGGTTCTCCAAGATGGGTCTGCACAAGCAGCACGGTCCAGAGCTTGCTTAGCCCTTGCTAACCCCAAAAATAGAAATGCAGGGGAACATGGAGCAGGCTAGAGAGTAGCCTATTCATGTCCAAATGCCATCTCAAAGGCTGTCCCAATGTTGTGCCTGAGCTAATAAGGCTCACCAAAAAGCAGGTGAGCTTTTTATTACCTCGAGCTCAGTCTAGCCTGGCTAAATTGAATCTAGAGCTGGTATATCCACAGGGAGCTCAGGTCACTGCTGGCTCAGGCATCTCTGCTTCATACTCCCTTTTGCAAAGCAGAGAGGTCAGCAGCCTTCTAGGGTCGCTTTGTCCTCAGGGGTTCTGTTGGCACAGCTAGGAAGGGCTGATCTGGCCTGATGCTTTTCCTTATGTGGGGCAGCTGCCTTGGTGGAAAAAGAAATGGGAACCATACCATGGTTTCATACATGCAGTCTCATCATTTCCAAGGGTCAGGATGGTCTCTCCCGGGTGATGCATTCCTGGCCTTAGGACTCATGCTCTGACATGCAAGCTGCCACTTGTGTCTTAGTCCAAACTCAACAGCAGTTCCGTTTCCCTCACGTCACTGAGACTTGGGTAACCCGTGTTGGCAGCAGAAGCTTCTAGGAACAGCAGACATTGGGAAGGAAATAATAGGAGAAAGAAAATAGCAATTAAAGGTCACTGCAAAAATAATAAGGGCCCACAAGATGAGTTAACTCCAACATCACAGAAAGATATTTGTCCCTTGTCTGAACACTTGCCAGCCTGGGCAGGAAATGTAGTCCAGTTTGTTGCTGGGATTTCTTTGTTATTATTATTTTTGTTATTTGTTAAAATAGGACAGAAGCAGGAAAGGATTGTGCTTTTGTTCCAGGGCTTTGCAGGAAGGAACTTTGACTTACAGCTATATATAAATGAAACTGGGTAGAGTTTCCAAAGGCTGTTACCCACTCAGCACTTGTTTGATGATCTGCCTCCCTTTTTATCTTCAGCTCAGCTGACGTGAAGGAACGATGGCTGTCAGCATTACTGTGGTAAGTGACCCTCCATTCATCCTCCTCCTGGGTGGTTCCTCTACAGTCCTCAGAGAAATTTGTCATGCTAGGTGTCAAATTGCCCTCTGATTTTCAGCACATTAAGTGTCTAGCTACTGTTTGAAAAATCCACCTTTGAAACCTGAACGTAGAAGCCCCTGGGTGAAAGCAAAATTGGTGTTGACAGTGCAGAAAAGATGAAATCCACTAGAACATAACATTGTTGGAGCACCGTTTTTCCTTTGGAGCTGGAGGTTGGCTTTGCTAATCACTATGGAAATGTCACAAGCGTTCCTGATTCTTCAGATGGTTTTTGATTCGAACTAAAGTTTGTATTTCGTGGCATCTAGAGGCTACAGTTGTTTCTTTTTCATGTTATGTTTTTACATGTTGTTTCCACTAACGTCCAGGCAGAAGTGTTTGTATAGGTACAGAGAAGGGAAGAAGTCTCTTGATTTGTGGAGAACAGTGATGATCCTAAGGATTCTGGAAGGTGTTATGCTAGACACATCTATCTGCATTAAAGTACTGCCATGTGGAGTTTTGCTAGTCTGGGGCCTCAAAGAAAGATAAAGAAGCCAGTAATAGCATGTGACCACACTATGAATATTGCATGTTATTGTTATTGTCGTAATTAATCTGTATTTATTATAGTACCAAGAAGCAGGTCCCTTGGACCTCTTGGATCCAAATCTTAGGGTCCTTCTCAAGTTTGGTTGGGAAATTATATTCCCTCCCCTTTTCTTTGACTTTCAGGCATATCAATGAGGTGAAGCAGAATGAGTATCTGAAGAATCTAACCCTTCAGATCTTTGTGCTGGATGCTGACAACTGTTCTTCTGTAAGTAAAGCACTACATGGAGGTCTGTGGGGTAGGGGCGGGAAGGCAGGGCCGTGGTGCTGCCGCTGCTGCTATCCCTGTTTAAAATTCAAGTCCCACCTGAAAAGGCTTTAGAGGGTGTGCATCTGGGCAACTGCATCCTTCCCACTGGAATCTGACTCAGAGAGTTTGGTTTGGGAAATCAGGAGGTAGCCGCACCCTTACCAAAGAACAGTTAATTCTTAAGATTATTCCTGGCCTCTGGCTTCTTTCCTCTTTTCCTTCTGCTTCACTTCATAACTGGTGATGGTTTGTGGTTGAGTGCCCAGTCATTCCTATTTTCAGTGCAATAAGTTGAGGATATTGGTGATGAAAGAGTCACTGGTGTGTTCTCCTGAATTAATTTACTGGAATGTGTCCCAGTCTCTTCATATTAATAGCATACATTTCTAAGCTTCATGCCAAGCTTGGTGGGTCACATTTACGTCCCAGGGACTCTTTCCTCAGAGAGCAACCCCAGACACTCGTGGTTTATTAGCATTGAGGCGTGTTCACCCTTTGGAGTGACAGTGGCACTACCATCAGTCAAATACTGATGTGATCAAATACAGCATCTGAACACCACCCAGTTCCTGTGATTTCTATTGGACGAAATCTTTGGATGGTATAATAAACCTGTGATAGAAGAAGTAGCGTAACAGTTTTCACAATGTATAGCCATTGCCCTTAACAATGATTCCAGTGTAGTTCGAATTAGTACAACTCTTCTAACCATGAACATTTAATAAAGACAGTCAATAGGCAGATGAGTGACATTTTCCCCATATTTTAAAGCTAAAAGAAACTGCAACCAAACTTCATGCCTTCTTATTAGCTTCCTGTATTTTCTTGGTTTTCCTTTCTAGACTACCGCAGTCAATGTGTCCAATGTGGAAACTGCAGAGAGTGTGATGAAGAAGACCCTTCTACAGCTTGGACTTCCTGTAAGTGGCAGTTGCATAGCCTGCAAGATCTTAGCTAAGGAAACTGGCAACGTCTGGTTTACAGGACAGTGCAGATGTGGAGAAGTCTAGATTTGCTGTAGCTAACCAGTAAGGCATTAATACTCTCTGGACTACAAGATGAAGCAATCTATTTGTGTGGGTGCCAAGTATTAGAAACACAGACATGCTTACATGCCTACATTAAATTCAAACCTTGTATAATAAAGGCCTTTGGATTTCAGAGGACTTCAATGCTTGCAATCCAGCATTAGGATTGAGCCAAGCTTGTCAAAGGATTATTAATATAGCCATGAAATACTGAACAAATCAGTGATGTTATCAGATGAGCCTTGCCCATTGCAGTGGTCCAGCCTTTCCCATTACAGTGTTTACCAGGTAGCTTTGACAGTGTTCCAGTAGTTTAATACCAAGGAAGGTTGTGGAACATATTGCTAAAATAGGCTGGGAAACCATCCTGTGGGTTTACATCCTGCTGGCTCTCAATCTTTTCTTCTCCTGAACCTTTCCCCTTCCAGTCCGTATCAGACAGACTGATCCAGAGCACCATCCCTCCCAGCCATGCGGCTGTCCTGGAGATAGCTGTGCACGTCCGGCTCCTTGGCCTGTTCAGCCGTTATCTCTGTCTGTTGCTTTCTGAGTGGAGTGCAGCCTTGTGGACCCTTAGCCTCGCCCCCTTCACCTAATATTTTTCTCTTCTCTGTTCCTCAACCGCCAGGGCAGGACAAGTGAACACCACCTCTGGGTGATCTCAGGAAAAGATGACCCTGCTTACCCTCTCATTGGTAAGAGCTCTCCCATTTTCCCTCAATTCTAGCACCACAGGAACAAGTGATAAATGATACTGGTGCGTATGGCAGAGGAACATGTCAAACATTGCACTCTTCACTTAAAAAAGCAATTGTAGGGGGACTGTTGCTGATGTGAGATGTGATATCAAGCTGATGTGAGATGTCACTTGGCTTTTATGGTCTCAGGATCCACGTTTAATCAACACATGGTCACTTCTTTGAAGATCTTCACACTTACCTCCCTTTTCCAAGCAAATCTGTGCATTTCTGGATGGGAGCCCACGACACTTCAGCAGATGCTCCAAATAAACAGGATGTTTTTAGGCTGGCCTAAGAAGTTCTTTCTATGCAGCAGATGTGATGGAAGGGTAGGACATGCCTCAAAGCCCAGTCCCATCCCTGTGGCTGTTGGTATGAGCTTGCAAGGCTTCATGCTTGGAGGCTGGTCACCCTCTCCTGCTCAGCTTTGCAGGCTTCCTCTCCTCACAGGCAGTACATGTGGTCTGGGGCCAACTCAGCCCTCATGGCCTTACTGCTAGGTCGGAGTGAGGTAGCACTGACAGTCCTGACAGACAGCATGTACTTGCACTAAGGAGCCCACCATTTAGATCTAGCCAGAGAGGAAGCAAGGAAATACACTGATTTACCCAGCATCTAAACCAAATTAGATGCGTTTAAACTGCTGCTTGCTTCTCTGACAGATGTATCAATGGTGCAGCCATTGCTCAGACTGTTTTGCCCTATAGCATACTGCTTAGTTATGCCGAACGAGTAATCTCCACATTAACTCTTAATTGTGTTTTCAGTGATAACCCAATAAATACATCCCCAGGCTCTCCAAGGAAGTTTATGCATGTTGGTTTATTAAAGAGATCTTGCTCCAAAGACCATGTTGTTGTAGTAAGACTATCATTCTGGGGCTCATTAGACTGCACATGTTTATTTGTGGGTGTTTATTGGTGTTTTCCAAGTCATCGTGGCCCATGCTTATTTTTTGTATCCTTCCAATACATATTAGACTGTCATAGTAAGCTAACTCCTGCACAGAGCAATGCTTACAGTATTTTGTTAGTGCATTGGGGCCCATAAGCCTATTAATAAGGGCTTAAACCCAGTTAATAGTGCTTTGTTGCATAATGTTCTGGAGAGCTGCTAATGAAGAGTGGCTGGCCAGGTTTAACTGGATGAACTTATTTGTAAAGCGATGATCATATATGCCTGGATGTGCCCTGGCCTCTTTAGTCCACAAGTGGAGGTTTTGAGCAACGTTGCTTAGAGGCCCAGCTGCAGTGGGAGCCATTGGATGTGGGTGCTTCTTCCTGCCCAGATTTGGAGCTGTTTTCACATAGCTCTGCATCTTTGCTTGCTCTTTACACACCTCTTTGCTCAACAGGGCATGAGCATCCTTTCAGCATCGCATTGAACTGTCTCCGGGACTCTGCTGACCAGCAACACGGAACCAACAATGACACCCTCCTGGCTGATGGGACAGAGACTTCCTTCCTTGATCAGCTCCCAAAGGAAAAACAGTGTCAGTTTGTCCTGAAACCCAGGCTCCAAGCTCCAATGCAGCTGAGGAGAGGTAGGGGCTGCAGGAGTGCATTATGACCAGGCAGAGACTTTGCTGCTTTCCACAGCAGTGCCAAACTCTTCCTAGCATTGTACACGTATTCCAGAGTCTCTCTCATACCTGAGTGTATGCAAAGAGGAAGAGATTGCAGAGGGGCTAAATTTGTCTGTGCAAACGTTCAGAATTAGCTTTCAGCCCTTGATTAGCTTTCAATTGCAAGCCATTCTTATACTGCACAGACAGCAAGGTTCCCTGAAGAACAGTGATTGAGTAAAAGTTTTGCTCATGGTTGAGAGATGAACAAGTGGCTTCACTGCTGTATATTATCTGACCGTCCCCATTAAGAGTATAGTTATTAAATACGCAATGGTAGAAAGTCCTTGCTTTGCTGGGAACTCTGCCTCCGCTGTAGATCACTCACTGGCCAGTAGGAAGGACAGACAGGTGTATAACGAAGGTCTGTGTTTTCTTTCAGAGTCACTGCAGAAACACACCAAGAGGAAGAAGTCCTTGATTGACTGGGCCCTGCGCCGCAGCACCAGCACCCCCACGGGCAGCCCTCCTTCGCAGTCTCCTACCACCTCACGGAAGCTCTTCGGCCTGTCTCTATCCTCTGTCTGTCCTGACGGGATCCTTCCCAAGCCAATCATGGTAAGGAGCAGCCTGGACTGTTTGTCCTGACATAAACTTGATGTGTTTAGCCCAGAATTTGAAGTCACTTGTGGTATTTATGAGGATTGGATGGGGAAGATGACCAGCATTTGCCTGTGATTCAGATCTAGCCCAGTAACAAGGGTGAAAGCATCCCTCTCCTGTGTAATCCATATCACTTCATGCACAGATGTCCATCCTGTTTCAATGGCAGTCTCCAACCAGGTCATCACAAGCTGACAAGGGGCAATGTCAGTGGACTACGCCATGCTACATAGCCTAGACCTCATTCACTACAAGAGTCCACTGGACTCACACTTGCCACAGGATAACTGTACCTGCAACTTAGCTGACAGGCTCTTGTCCCTGTTTAAATCATGGTAAATCTCTTGTATGTCTGTCCTCTTCCTGGTACTGACTAGGTCTTATGCTAGTTATGTTACAGTATGCAAGGTATAATATACACAAACAACAGGGTAAAGTGTTAGGCTCTTAAGTACAACTGGGCTTTCTTTTAGGATATGCTGCTCCTGCTGTACCATGAAGGTCCCTCTACTAGGGGCATTTTCAGACGTTCTGCCAATGCCAAGACTTGCAAGGAGCTGAAAGAGAAGCTGAACTCTGGAGGTGATGTCCAGATGGATGGAGAGTCAGTCTTTGTGGCTGCAGCTGTCATCACGGTATGTTTGGCCAAGTAACTCAGCTGTCTGAGCTAATCATATCTTCCTTCTTTAAGGAAGCAAGTCTTTATGGGTAGGAAAGATCTGGGGGGAACACAAAGCATTTTCCAGCAAGACACATTCTCACCTGATGGCTTGGTCCATCTATGTGCACAAAGGTATCTGCCTGACCCAGTGGTGGTTGTTTTCACATGCAGATATGTGCAGTGGCCCTCAGGCCAGTGTTTCATTTTGCACCTCCCTGTACAAAACAGCCTCCAGCAGGCAATATAGTAATGTGTACCTCCAAGATAACCATGGTACCTATACAGCGCCAAATAATATGCCAGAGTCTGGACTCAGCAATTCAGATGCTGCACTGACATAGGCATGAAGCCCTTTGGTGATCGCAGCACAGATGCTCTTTGTCCTTTCTGGACACACAGAAGAGACTGCAGGGAGATATGGGAGGACTCGTGCCATTTAAGTGCAACTGCTCTGCATCCCCCCCAAACAGAGAGGCCATGCTCAAAGGAGCTGACCTGTACTATCTAGACCCTAAGCCTTCACCCTCTAATCAGCCAGCAAGCAAGAGGGAAAACAGCTGCGAAATCCAAGCAGAGGGGTTGTGGTGGGTGAAGGATGAAGCTTGCAATAAGACCCAAGTTTTAGTAAGAAAAAGTCTATCTATCTTTTGCATTGGCAATTAAATCTCGTCAGAACAATTCAGGCATCTAAAGTATCAAAAAACATCCCTGTCTCTTGCTCTTGTTGGCCTAATACAAGAAGCTGTCGACTGGGAGGATATTCAGGCATTTTCCAATGCAAGACATATAAGTTGTTAAATAGTCCCCTGAGAATAAAACAGCAATCTTCATAGCTGAGAAATGTTTCAAACAGAATTATGCACAGCCTTAGGTATGAGTCCTTTGCCTGCTGCAATAGAGATCAGTCCTGTTCTGGAGAAGGGGCAGCGCATGAGGGCTGGCTGTTTACCCTCAGCTGCCAGCAGCTGCAACACAGTTCTGCAGTGCTGCAATGGAGAGCCCTGAGGAGGACAGCTTGATGGAAGTGGGGAGGGGAGGAGAAATGTATCTGTGTCATGTCTTGTTTTATCTTGTGCTTAATATGAATAAACAATGACTATATGCATCGTGAAACCAAAACAAGGAATTCAAAACTGACCAGACTGCTCTGCATATATATATTTAATTCAGGATTTTCTCCGAAATATACCTGACAGTGTTCTATCCTCAGACATGCACAGACTGTGGATGGAAGCTGTGGACACAGAAAATCGGGCACATAAGATTGAAGCTATCAAAAGGTTCGTAAAAGCCCTTGTAAAAGCTTCTTTTGGTGGGAGAAGGGGGAGCATATGACCCTAAGCATAGACTTCATCTTCTGGGAGACTCCTGGCAATGCTCCAGGCCACTGTAGAGCTATTGCTGATTGCCATTGTCACTGGTCAGAACATTTTCTTTTCAGTGGTCTTTTATGAACATTGTTAACATTTCTGACCCCAAAAAATGTCATTAGAAAATTCTTTTCTGATGACTGGTTCAAATTGCCAGAACCAGCAAACTGAAAAAGCACAATAATTCAGCCACCAGAAGTACATCCAACGTTAGTGGAATTAGATCCTTAACAATGGTAACTTTTTTCTTATGTGCACAAAATGAAACTGATCATCATATTGGCAGTTAGAAGAAATAGCCCTGCAAAGATGGTGACTGGGACCTTGAAAATGGCTTTACTACCTTGAAACTGCTTCCCTGAGCAAGAATTGTCTATCAGCACCCTATGGGATATGCAGTATATCAAACCTCTTCTTGTCAATGGCTCGGCTCAGTTTTTGAACCTTGCCATTTGACTCGGGCCTCCTTCCTCCATTGTCTCTATAGCATGGGACACATGGCATTGTCTCGTGTGCTGCTAGCCTGGAGCTGTATGCATCTCCTTTGGGCAATCCTTGTTTTGTTAAGGCATTATGGACTTCTACCCACATGTTCTGGACATAAGTCCCTTGGTCCCTCCAGCTCTGTGACCAGAGTGGGTAGGCAATATGGATGTAAAGTTGTGGCTCTCACATAAGTTGGTGGAGGGGAGTGACACAGTCTTACTTTATTATCATGTGTGAATGTCTCAAACGTTGCAAAAGGGCAGAAGGGGGCAAAAGCTTTGGGAAGCAACTTCTGATACTTGAAGAGCAGATTTTTGTGAACAGCACTGTTTTCCTTTGTTCCCACTCCCTGAATAGTCTAGTCAACCAGCTTCCAGAGGCCAACCTCATCTTACTCAGACACCTCTTTGGAGTCCTCCATCATATCGAGCAGAATTCCGGCGTGAATCAGATGAATGCCTTTAATCTGGCGCTTTGCATAGCACCCAATATGCTGTGGCTACCAAGTCCCACTGGGCCTGAAGAGGAGAGCAGGTCTACGAAGAAGGTAATCTTTCATGGGTTTGGCCTCATGCTTGTCTTCCCCTTTTACTGCTTTTTATGGGCACTGTATTTTGTAGACTAAAGGAAGGCACAGGATCAGTGACAGTGCTGGCTGAGTGGCATCTGGGCTTTGTCCTTTCCCCTGTGCAGCTGTGCCCATGCTGGTAGGGGAATTTAGCCACTCAGTTTATCCAGGGTGGAAATGGAAACTGTGGTTGCTTTACCAGATGAACTTCCTATACGGTCAAGCAAGCACAAGAAAGATGGAGCAGCTGAAGTTAGAGATTGCCACTTCAGCTGGGTCTAAAGTCATCTTGCAGAGACAAAGTAAGCAATGAACATGACAGTGCATCAGAGGGGAGGAATGCTTGCTTGTAGCTTATGAGGTGTTATCAGTGGTAAGGAAAATTGTAGAACATGCTGTACCTGGCTCACTGTACCAGTTCATGTAGCTCATATTCTTGCCCCAGGTGTAGTTCATACAGACGCATTGCCATGTTCTTAACAGCTTCTTGAGCAAAAGGTTCTGTAGGAAATTACATCTTTGTCAAAGGAAAAGGAACATTCTGGGACTGATTTGACTTGCTTTATACAGCTGGCTATATTTTCATGAAACTGACTCTGTAAATTCTTGTCTTTGCCAGGTGGCCTTGTTAGTCCAGTTCCTGATTGAAAACTCGGGAGAGATTTTTGGAGGTGACATTGCTTCCTTGTTTCAAAGACCAGACAAAAAGAAGTGCAAAAACTCAGAGGAATCTCTGGGTAAGTTGGTGGTACTGTATCTTCCAGAAATGTTTAAGATCTTTTAATAGGTAAACTGCTCATGCAAAAGAGTTTGCTTTCCCTTCATGTCTCTTCCAAGGAAAAACACTGAAAAACAGTTGGTTTTGGTTTTCCCGTTGCCTGTCAGGCATAGGCAGGAAGCGAGGGCAAAGCAGAGGGCTGAGGTGCATCACTTCAAATGTGTCCCTGAGGATGGCTGTCTTTCTCTGTGGCTGCTGTTCAACCTATTCCAGCCATCACAAGAATTTAGTGTAGCCTTAGCAATGCCATGTCCCAGCAGTCTTTTCTTCCAGATTAGTTCTGTAAAGCTAAACCAAATAGTTGAATGGAAAGAGATCGAGTTGTCTCTGTTAACTATCCTATGAATACAGGCCAGTGGTGAAAGCTCAGGTCATCAAGGCAGAATTTTTTATATTGTTCCCAGTCCTGCTCTGATCCCTGTGAAAATAGTGGATCATCTTTGCTTTTCCATGGACTTGATAATATTTCCCTGCCTTGGTTATAAGGTACTATATGGGGTTAGGAGACATAGGCAACAAATAAATTAATTTGTGTTCTCTGCCCCAGGCATAGGCTTGGCTCAGCATGATGATTCCTCTGATGACCTGGAATTTTCTGCTTGTGACCCAGAAGGACCAAAGCACCACCTGGTACCTGAAACAGATACCATTTTTGAACCATCCAGCAGCTTGTTACTCGATGAGGATCAGGAAGACTGGGACTTGTTCAGTGAGATCACAGCCTGCTACCAAAGCAAAGCCCGGAAGAACACCAGTGCAGACAGCTATGACCTCCTGGAAGAGGAGGGCTCCTTCTGCTCCATCGGCTCAATACGCTCACTCAGCCCGGCGAGAGACCGGTGCTCATCAGAGCCCAGTGTCTGCCTCACCTCCCAGCTTCCTGCTCAGAACCATGAGCCAGTGGCCCGCCAGTCCAGCTGCGATGCCACCATCATGCACAGCCATACAGACTACATCCACAGGCTCAAGCAGCTGCAGGTGGAGAGCCAGAAGTTGATTGATGAAGGCCTAAGCCCTGGGGTTAATAAGGCCAGGCAGAACTTGTGGCAGTCGCCTCAGACCAGCTCTAGGGTGAAGCAGCTCAGCCTTCAGAAATCCAACCTGTCCAACAGGTCCAGCTTCTCTAGCCTGTCCTCTACCACCACCTCCCCATCTGCCTCCTCACTCAGCTCCTTAGACAGTGCTTTCTCCTACTGCTCAGAGTCATCAGCCATTAGTCCCACAGACATCTCATCCCTGCCATTCATGTTCGGCACGTCTGCCAGGCTTCATGCCGTGTCCCCCAAGATTGCCAAGAGGTCCCCGAAAGAGTGGCACAAGTCCTTCACATCTCCTGTGCCTTTACATCCGTGTGACCTGGACAGTTTCCATGAGTATGAACCCAAGGCTGTAGAGAGCAGTCATTGCTTTGGAGAGAGGAAAAGTTTTCCATCTGTCAGCGGAGCTGCCGTGGGAAGCCCACTAACTGACATTGACTGGGAAGAAGAGGAGAGACAGCCGAGTTGTGTAGGGGGCCCTGGCCCAGGGCTCAGGAGCCGGGATTATACCGAAGAGTTTGAACAAAACCCTGAGCTCCCAGCTGCCAGCCCAGCCAGCGAGAAATCCCCACAGACCAGCCACCAGCAGCATAGGGAGAAGGCAGTGAAGAATATAGAAATCAAAAGCGTTGATGCCTGTCCTCCAAGCCAGGAAAGCCTGAAGCGCACCAAGATAACTTTTTATGTGGCCCCAAATAAAGAAAGCTCTTGGGGGTCTCCAGAGGAAGAGGAGAGAGCCATGGCAAACACCAGCAGCAGTGACTTGCCCAGCAGCAGCAGTGAGCAAAGCCTGTCCAAGAGCTTGCAGACTGTGACAGTCCATATCCCCCAGACAGTTTTCTATGGGCAGAATACCCCCCTTGTCCTGCAGTCCATCTCCAGGCGCTACCACCATGAACCAATGATCCCATCCCCACAGGCAGAGCACAAAGAGAGCCCCCAAAGCGTCTCCACTCCCGAGGAGCTGGAGAGCAAGCCAGTGGAAATGGCGCAGGCGCCAACCCAGAGCAAGGGCTTGAACACATTCAGCCACACCATCCATATCATCCTCCCCACCTCCATTCGAAACACGATCAGAGAGTACTTCAAGCATGACGAAACCAAGACCTGTCCCACGGCTGAGGCAGAAACAGTGGAGAATGAACTCCTTCGGAGCAGGGTGGAGTGGCTCAGGAGCCAGCCCCTGGCAGAGGTCGCCACAGAGGAGCATGATACAGTGGCATTTGCAAAAGAGACATTTGTCTAGGGAGGTGGATGTGGAAGAACTGAATATTTTTTTGTGTATGTGCAGCAGAAAATATTCTGTAAGATGTGATCAGGGTGTGAAGAATCTAGCAGGCTGCATGGGGCAATAAGTGTAAAGTGACACTAATGTGTATGTAATGTTGGGGTTTAAAATTCATTTTGGCTGGGGTGGGGGGGAGGGGTATGTGGGGTTGTTCTTGTATTTTCATTACACCCCTTTTCTACGGAAGAGACTTCACTGGCTGGGTGTCTAGTGGGCTGAATGCCACCAGACTCTCCCTGACTGTGAATTAGCTGACCTGTACAGGGTCTGACTCCATTTCTTCTTAAAGCAGGAAAGGAGAAACTCTGCTTTATTTTCTCCAGTCAGCTGCTGATGTGTGTGGATGACCGGAGAACTGGGACAGCTAATGCTCCATCAGAATTAGTTAAAAAACTTTATGCTTGCACAAAATCCTCCACTATTCACTGTTCATCACCACCATTCATCCAAAGGAAGAGCCTTCACCTCCATCCCAGAAATCACTGCTGCTTCTCTTTGCTCATCTTGTGTCCCCCAGTGGTCTCGCTCACAGTCTGCATTCATTACTGTTTGAGGCTGGGTTCCAGAAACACCGAATGGAGCCCAGAGCCCAAAGCCCAGCTTTCACTGACAGACGGTATATGTAACATTTTAACCCCAAGATTGCTTTTTTTTCCCAATTAATTCTCTCTTCTCATACCTCCCCCAAAGCTAGCATTTGACAGAGCCACAGCTACTATAAAGGATTTTAGCACTGTCACTTTGGCAGGGCTATGAACATTTGTCTTCTTCGGTGCCCTCTGCGAATAGCTGGTCCTTTTAGTCCTAGTAAAAGGTGACATTATATTTCTGTAAATGATGGTGACATTTCAGGAGGCCCTTTCCAGAGGCAGTGTGGATGGGGCAACTAATCAAATTCCTAGTCATGCTGAGAGGGACTTAAGCAGGATTTGGCTTTAGCATGAGGTCAAGGAGTTGTGGAAGTTGTCAAGAATGTTGTCAAGTGCATGCTGAAGCAAAGCCCCATCTGGCCAGAAAGTTGTCAGAGAGTCCATAAGCTGAGACTGTCCAAGCTTCAACAGCACTGATGCTGTCTCAGAGAAGCAGTGTGTTCCCATTCAGCATGGTACATGGCCCAGTGTGCTCCAGCAGAATTATGTTTGGAGAAGTGCCAGGCAGGGATGCACTAAGCAGGCTGCTTGTGTTGCACCACTAAAGAAATGCAGCCAGTGGACTCTTGGAGCAGCTCTGTGATTCCACTCAAAGCAATGCTCAGAAGCGCCATAGCCATAATGGGACTTGCTTAGAGGGTTGTGATGTTGCCAGCTGAGCTCTAAAAAGAAGCTGAGAGCACCACATTAGTTTGACGGGCATTAAGAAAACGATGGGAAAAGTCTCAAAGGTTAAAAGGTTCAGGATGTTTCATTTGAAAGTTATGTGAGTGTTTTCTAAGGTGGTTTCTCTCAGAGGCACTCTCCTTTTACTCAGTTAACAGTGAATGGGTGAAGGACAAGAGAAATACATGAATCCTAATGGTTGAAAGGTAGTCCTTGTAGAGTAAGTGCCCCTGGCAAGTTGCTGTCTGCAAACAGCCATACCTGGAGTTGCTTGACACCTGCCATGGTTCAGTCCTTGCACAGAGGGGGAAGCCACCTCTGTAAAATGGTCTAGTAGGTATCAGATGCCTCCACTCATCTGCCAGGTGCCTGGGACAGTCAGTGCCAGGAAGCTGGCCCAGCACTCCAAATTCACGCCATGGAATACTGGGTCAGAGGAGAGAGGGGGAAGCCCAGAGCCCACTTCCCAAGGTGTATAGAGTTTGATTTGTTATATGCAGGGTGTTTAACTCTCAGATGTGGCATGCTGTGTCCCAGATCACCTTGGTGGTCCTTCTGTGATGAAAGGTGTATATAATCTTAATACAACCCCCCCCTCCATTTCCCTCACACATGAATACTGACGAGGCATTCACAGTCTTTTTTCCAGAGCTACAGTTGTAACTATTTCAATAAAAGACACACAAGTTTGTCTGTCATTGTGGTGCAGCGATCGCCTTTTGTTCCCTTGCTCTTACTTCCCTCTCTTCTGTGCTTGGGTGGTGGTGTTTGCAAAACACCGAACCGTGCTGTGAAACACACATGCTTCCCACCCCAGATTTGCGAGACTGGCCACGCTGATGATGAGCTCTCTCCCAGCAAATCAGCTCAGGCATTACTCTTATTTGTGTCTTTTCAGGAAGGTGAAACAGCACTAAATATGAGAAAAGTCTGTCTGTACTTGGAAGAGAGATTATTCTGTATTCTAAACATGCTAATGGATTGTAAACTGGCTCAGTGGCTGGGCTGGTCTCAGTTCAAACAAGGGGGACCTGGACCAAATGCAGAGTAAGAGCTCACAATTTGCGTCACCTAAAAGAATTACAAGCAAGTTAGAAAGAGATTAGTTTATAGAAACACTGGGAGAGGCGGGGCAAAACACACATTTTTTCTCTTCTCATCTTAGGCTCCCTAATATGGGCACATTTCCCTGGATAGTTGCTCTAACCAAGCTATTAATATTTTTCTTCATTTAAAACAAAACAAAATCCTCCAAAATTTATCAGAGAAGACAGCACAAACCACTGGTCGCTTTGGGAGCATGTGGCTGCACAGCAGAGGCAGGGTGCTACACAAGACAGAGAGAGACTTGGCCTCCGCAAGGGCACAGAGACCTTGCTTACTTGCTACCTCTAGGCCTGGGCGTGGAAATCTGCAGCACTCCTTTTCCATGAGCCCAGGCAATAATGCAATTCTGAGAGTCCAGCTTGCTGGAGACCAAGATGCTCCTCACATTTTGGCACCCAATCTTACATCCACTAAGTTAGCAGAAGTGTTGCACTTTCTTCCAGGCCATCAAAATGCATGTAGCAAATGAGTCATAGATTTCCTAGGGATAGCAGACAGGGAAACCTGTGAGCTGTGCCACCATCCAGCATGCTCCAAGTGTAGTTGAGGAACAGGTAAGTGCCTTAATGTAATGCCCCACCTCTAAACCCCCCAAATCCTGACCACAGTCCCCATGGGACTGTGCCATAAAGACAAAAAGGTCCCGGAGCTCCTGGCTTCTGCTGAACAATAATGCCAAACTACTGCTTTTAATCCCAGGAAACTTAAGGCCACAAGTATAAATTGCCTAAAATACAAATTCTGACTTAATTCTTGTGAGACCACCCTGCTTTCCTGTCAGTCCCTAGCAGGAGACACCCAGCAGTGGGTCACCATGCCACCTGGGGCTGTGATTCACCCCACACTCCCACAGCAGCTTGCAGATGTGCTGTCAGTGCTCCCATCGGTGCAGGTGTCACAGAGGGGAAAGCTGCACAGCAGCTGACAAGTCAAGATAAGGATAAAGAGGAACGCTCTTTGCCTTCCTGCAAAGAAGGAAGGTGCAACTGTTTTAGCTTTGTCTTCCTTGTAAATATATGTTTCGTTTGTCTTCTGTCAAGTGGTGGAGTCTCTGGACCAGCACTCCTGGAAAGTCCAAGGAAGACAATTACAAAACCTTCAGATAAGGGCCCTATCCTCAATAGGAGAGTACCCCATCCTCACAGTGATTGCCTCTGACAGTGATTTACACCTGCAGAGAATGTGATCCGTGATGCCTTAGGGTGCTGCTTGATGTCATTTTCCTGTCACATATTATATCCAACTGCTACCAAAATTCCTTTCTCAAAAGTCCCAAGTGGGATGTGCCCCTCCCTGAGACAGAGAGATGTATTTTCAAGACCAAGCAGTCTTGAAAAAGTTCCACAGCACCCAGCTTGCTCATAACAAGAAATACCAAATACACAGACAGTTGGCTTTCTTCTTCAGAAAGGCCACATTTTCCCTTAATGTACAGCCCTCAGACACAAATAGGTTTCCCTTCTCTCTCTGCCCTTTTTCAGATCAAAAGGAGAGATTTAGTCCAAGTTGGCCTGGCACATACTGAAAGCCCTTCTCGGTGCCCCGCCGGATGCAGTCACTCAGGAAGACGTGTCGTGTGGTTGCCATCCGGGAAGCGAGGAGCCTTCATGACCTACTCCTAGTATAGATCAAGGCCAGACAAGTCCAGCTCATTTGCCTTGAAGGGACAATGACTCATGCACTTCAGCCTCTTCTCATTTCTGCTTGGCATGTATGATTTGTTCCCTTGTCCTTGCAGGCTGAAAGAAACCATGATGGAAATGCCCAGGGCAGCTGTAGTTTATTTCAACTGTCTCAGTCCTATTTCTGACATCCCAAGAGAGTCAGGAAAGCCAGTCTCCCAAGATATATTCTCCCCCATCCTTTGCAGGTAGCTCCTTTGTGCAGAGTCCTCTCTGCTATCCCATGGCAGCTTCAAGGGACAGATAGCCTTGCCAAAGAGTAGTGTGGGCTATTTTGGCTACCTGCATTTCAAAGCAAACAGCTTGCCCTAGAAACTTATTCTTTGAAAGTCACCTACACTCTGAAGAGGAATGTGACAGTCACTCAACCCTTTCAAGCCAGCAGCTATTCCCTCCCTCGCCAGCCCACCAGCATGTGGCATCACACCTGTGTGTAGAGAATTGACCACAGCAGCAACCTGTAGTCCAGCTTCAAACTCACAAGGGGGCTGAAGAGTGGGACTGCAAAGCTCCAGATCACCTCTGCTTGACAAAGGCATAGTGGCAGCATCAGGAGTGGGGAGAGGCATGAAGTGGTACTGAAGGTGGTGGCTTTACTGCTTTCATTTAATCCATTTTTATTCTCTTTGCTTTATTATAGTAAACCTGGGGCAAGTTGGAGGAGAAGAGGTTTGGGAGAAACAGGCACACCGTGGAGTTTTCTGAGATATAACAAAGCAAAGGGCTACCCTGTAGAGGGTTTGGCCTTGCACTGGCTTATGTGAAATGCCAGTCAAGAGCCTCTGATACCCCAGTACACCACTGCATCCATGGTCCCAAAACATGGCTGGGACCCTGCAAAAAAATCCATCCTGCTGCATTCACCTCCTACAGCAAGTGGTTCTGGCCCACACTAGAAAATTCTCCCAGTAGATAGCCTTTTGTTAGTTTCCCTGGATAAAATTTTGTACTGATTTTTGCCTGATGGACCAGAGAGGAAGCCAAAGCCTATAGTGGGGATTTACAAGGTGTTACTTCACCTGTGCCTGAGAGCACTGCATGGACTGGACCACCCTGAGAGGGGCAGGGCTTGTGTCAGCATTACTGCTACCTTAAAGGAAGGCATGGAGGTAGCACTGAGATCATCAAACATGGACAGCAGCTCTGAGCTTTCCGAGATAGAGCCAGCCACCAGGCAGAGTGCAAGAGATGAGGAAGGCGGGATGGAAACACAGTGAAGCCGCATCCTCCTCCTTTCTGCTTGCTGTGTGCAAGAAGCTGCTGATGCACCGCGAGCTCCACCTCGCGTCCCAGCGAAGCCCTCGGCAGTCACCGTCCCTTGGCCTGGGGCACGCCAGTGCAATCAGGCACTGGCAGAAACGTTGCACAGTGCTGGTATTCGATGCTAGCGACTAAAAATCTGTGAGCTGGGAGATTATGTTTTCATTTTGCTGAACTTTTCCAGGTGGATCCTGGCTTGCAAACCCAGCACAAACATAGGTCAAACCCAGCGGGTAATGGGGGAAAACTAACTCCAGAAGGAGGCAGAGTTACAAGGTGGTCCCGAACAAAATCATTTAATACAGCCACAGAGATCCTGACCACTCACTTTGCACCAGGATGCTTCAACTTGTAGTTTCCAGCTCTTATTTCAAACCTAAAGAAGCACTTGTATGTCTGAAAGTGTTTACCCTCCTCTCCCCCCAGCTACAGCATTTCGTCTAATGAAAGATCATAGAATCATAGAATAGTTTGGGTTGGAAGGGACCTCTAAAGGTCATCTAGTCCAACCCCCCTGCCATGGGCAGGGACATCTTCAACTAGATCGGGTTGCTCAGAGCCCCGTCCAGCCTGACTTTGAATGTTTCCAGGGATGGGGCATCCACCACCTCTCTGGGCAACCTGTGCCAGTGCTTCAACCACCCTCAGCGTAAAAAATTTCTTCCTTATATCTAGTCTAAATCTACCCTCTTTTAGTTTAAAACCATTCCCCCTTGTCCTGTCGCATCAGGCCCTGCTAAAAAGTTTGTCACCATCTTTTTTACAAGTCCCCTTTAAGTACTGATAGGCTGCAATAAGGTCTCCCTGAAGTCTTCTCTTCTCTAGGCTGAACAACCCCAACTCTCTCAGCCTTTCTTCATAGGAGAGGTGTTCCATCCCCCTGATCATTTTCGTGGCCCTCTTCTGGACCCGCTCCAACAGGTCCGTGTCTTTCTTATGCTGAGGGCTCCAGATCTGGACACAGTACATCAGGTGGGGTCTCACCAGAGCAGAGTAGAGGGGCAGAATCCCCTCCCTCGACCTGCTGGCCACGCTGCTTTGGATGCAGCCCAGGATACGATTGGCCTTCTGGGCTGTGAGCGCACATTGCTGGCTCATGTCCAGCTTTTCCTCCACCAGTCCCCCCAGGTCCTTCTCGGCAGGGCTGCTCTCAATCCCTTCATCCCCCAGCCTGTATTGATACCGGGGGTTGCCCGGTATCAACACCCCCAGGTGCAGGACCTTGCACTTGGCCTTGTTAAACCTCATGAGGTTCACACGGGCCCACTTCTCGAGCTTGTCCAGGTCCCTCTGGATGGCATCCCGTCCCTCTGGCGTGTCGACTGCACCACTCAGCTTGGTGTCATCTGCAAACTTGATGAGGGTGCCCTCAATCCCACTATGTCGTTGATTAAGATATTACCTCTCTATATATACAAAATTTGTTTTTCACCCATCTAATCAAGTACTATTGTCATAGGCTGAAACACCTTAACTTGTGGAATTTTACTTAATTTAATTTATTGCCAATTAACATAAACTTTTAATTACTGATTCAGGTATTGGGGGGGAGATGAGAAACAATTAAACAAACAGGGACACACTTTTCCTCATCCTTTCACAAGCTCAACTTCAATCAAACCCAACTCTCCCCCAACCCAATTCATTGTCTCAACATGCCTTGTTTTCACCAGTCCCTCCCAATCCCTTCAGTGAGGGAAGAGGTGGCACAGGAGGTCAGGGTATGTGCTTAACAGTTTCTTTCTGCAGTCCAGGCTTCTTATTTACTTCCAGTGTTCCTGGTTTCTTAATTGCTACCTCTGCTCAAGTGTTGATCCTCCAGGGGCTGCAAGTCCCTGCCCTGGCATGGGTCGTCCATGGGCTGCAGTCCTTCAGGGTTGTCCCTGCTCCAGCGTGGGTCACCTGTGGGCTACAGCCACTTCAGAGGTATGCCTCCCCTGGGACAGAGCACCTCCTTCCATAACTGGGTCACCAATGCTGTCCCCTTCCACCTGCCTCCTCCACTCCCTTCTCCCACCTCAACTCCCGTGTCTCCTTTTGTGCATGTTCCTTGTGTCTCCTACTCCTAGTGGCTATCACTCCTTCTTAAATATATTTGAGCACAAGTGCCACATGCTCCTCTGACTGATTGAACTTTTGGTATGCAAAGGGGCTTTTACACTGGTTTCAGTGCCAGCTGGAAGGGGCTGTGACAGGCATAGAGCAGTTCCTGGCCTCCCACACAAGGCAGTCCCTCTTCCGCCCCGATCAAAGCTCTGCAATTTATGCCAAATAAGACTGTGAATGCTCTAATATAAGATAAGCATTTTTTAAATGTATACATCTTTTATGGGTTGATACCTTGCCTAAGAAAGTAACTTGTTGGTTTAAACTGGTTGCTAAACATAGCCTGAGTTTTAACTAAATCCATAGGAAAGGTTTCTGTGCAGAATTCTGTTTGGAAAACTCAGCTACTGATCATGGGTTCTCTATGACATTTAGATGGCAAGTTTGACATATTCGCTCAAACACGAGGGGAAAATCCAGTCAAGTAAACTGGGGCAACAGTATATCATACCTAAATTTCCATCAGACTCATTCTATTCCAACCAGGCTCATGTTACCAGAAAAGTGCATCTCATAGGTCTAAAAGCCTGATTATTAGAATTTTATTTGATATATGTGGTAGTACAGCAATGGGAAAATTTAGTATTTGGAGAAAGTAGCAGATCATGGCACAGAACAATTCAGTGACATATAACATCTCAAATTCCTAGAAAGTAGTCCCCTCTTATAGGAAATGTCAGCATTCAAATGGTTATCAGTATGTTAACCCAACTCAGTTAGCCTATATCATCAAGCCAATTAGCACACCATCTTGTATTTGGAACAGCTATCTCTTCTTAAGTTTCCAAAACTGGGAAAAATCTGCTCTACAGTTAAAGAGTCAAGCCTTGCAAAATTCCTAACAGTTACTTAGAATAGCAGAATTCCTTAAACTTCAAAGGAGAGAGTGAGTCACATACAGCACAGATGTTTACTGTCACCCACCCAGGGAAATGTAAAGCCATACGCTTTAGTCCAGTTGTGTTCAGCAGAGCACTTGAGTGCTTAACTCAAAACACGTACCAAAGACCCTAGCATTAAGCTTTGTTTAAATAAGAGATTTGCCAAACAGGCATTTATACTGAATCAGACCTCTATGGTCTACTGCAAGCCAGCCACAAAAAGCAATAGTGTTAACCAAAAGCAAAGTACACTGCCACACCTAAAATGAGGACGAGTTGTGCAGGAGTCGTTCCAGTTACTGTTTGCTTTGCTTTCCAACCTCCAGCTGCCTCCTGATGTCTGATACATCCATAGGGACCCGCACCGTCAGACCATCCATTGACTTCTTAATGCACACCTGGCAGCCAAGGCGAGATCTGAGAAGAAAATATTAAGTGAGGCTCACCTGTTCCCACAGTAAAGGAAGAAATTCCCCGCCCACATTGGGATGTCTGGCCCAGGCTGGGTTTTCACTAAAGTTCCTGTTAAAGGTCTCCTGTGCCTCAAGAGAAAGCAACTCTAGAGGCACAACTGTAATACAGAATAAGTCCTGTCCCCTTGGAAACAGGTGCCAGGTGCTGAGAATCTGCCTCAGAGGCTTGAGAAGCTACTGCGATCAGCAGGGAGGCTTACGTCTCAGTGAGTCCATACGCCAAGTCCAGCATGTCCAGCTCTTCATCTGAGATAGCATCCAGCTTTTGGAAGGTGTCCTTCTCAAAGATGAGGTGACAGGTGGAGCAGGCTAATGTCCCTTCACATGCACCTGGTGGAGAAACAAGGGAGTGACAGCAAATCAGAAAAAACAAGGTGATGAGAGAGATCATCTTCGGGAACAGTGTGAGAAAAGGTCCTTTAACAGATTTGGAGCATGTCAAAAGAGATGCCAGAAAACACAATAGATGGATGCAGATTTCTGCCTGCCTCTTCTCTGGGAAGATCACAATCAGTTTTCAAATTTGTACATCAGCTCTAACCAGCCAAACACATTGACACAGGCCGCTGGAATCAGTGCTGCCATCTCAGTATGGTAAGCCAGCCCAGCAAGCAGCTGTTGGGGAAGAGAAGCTTGCTTCATGGTCTCACCAGAACACAGTGGCATGTGTACAACTGCACTATTCCCAAGTACCCACTGGTCACAGCACAGACACATAAATCCTAAGAGCACACACCCTTGTGTAACACTTACCAAATCCATCAATGGCCAAGTTTTGATTGACTACCACTTCCAGCAAACTCTCCCCTTCTTTGGCTGTGGCCGTAAGTCGCTCTCCATCCCGATTTATAAAATGCACCGTCACCTGATCTGCAGAACTGTAAGACAAGTTTGCAAAAATCAGAGGAGCCTACCCTTTCCTTCATGCCCACTGTTGAGGTCTTTTGGCCGAGCACTAGAGACATGGCACTTGGAGGGAAATGTGCATACAAACACTTCCTAGAAGGATTACACCACGCATGTCAGAAAAGATTCAGATTATCAGTTCTCAGTGGCAGGCAAACCTGAGTTGACCCAAAATATTTCCCACTTTATCAAATGTCCCTCAGAATACATGTTTAGCTGCACATGAACAAGTGCAGGTGCTCTGCACTTGCTGCCTCTGCTTGGGCTGGCTGGCAGAGGGAGCATTTATAGGCAGGCAAAGCATTTGCAAGACCTGGGCCTGGGAGGTTAATCCTGGATGGAGTGATGTAATAACAAGAAAAGTGCTCAGGATCAGATACTAATCATGCAATAAGGGTTGTTGTCATTCACATTTTGTTCCCCCTTCCCTTCCCAAGGGGATTACTTGATGACTGTTCCTTTTCTGCTGCTTGTTCTTTCATGAAGTGCCCACTCCTTCCCTGAACTCAATCACAGGGAGCCTTGTTGTGATGAGACATGCTCAGCCCCAGCTTACAGAGCAACCGTGCTGAGGAACCTCCTCTGAGCTGATGTTATCCTTGCTCAGGAGAAATTGCTAGTTATTCTGACAGCCTGCGAGATTTAATCTGGTAGAGAGTTAAGAACAAGGCCATCAGCATCTCTTAGTGCTGACTTGCAGAAACTGCATCTACAAATAAGAGGGAAACAGCATCCACTTCATCTCCTCCAGACCAGGCTCTCACAACCAGTGTGGAGAAGGCTGCCACCCTGAAGAGTGGCGTCAGGGATTTCTCACCAAGACAGTGTATTCTGAGACCATCTATTATATTTGCCAGGGGAAGCACATGAGCAAACAGCGGTTCTTCTTAGTGTACGTACCCAAATGGTCACTTAGAAGCAGGAGGTCCCAGTTACCCGAAGGTCCCACCTCCTGTGCTGAAACAGGGCAGCACCCTGGAGTCAGTGGGTATTTTGCCCAGTACCTCTCAATGCAGCACTGCCCAAGTGCCCATCATCTCAAAGCCCAGGACATTCTCCAGTGGCAGAAGCTCGGTCCACCCTCTTCTCTTCTGTCAAGCCAACAACATGCACCACTCTCCCAGATCTCTGGAAAGATCCACCTCTGTCTGCCAAAGCTCTGATAAACTCCCAAGCACTAGCAGTGTCAGCGCTGCCCCGTGGCCTTGCTGCTGCCATTTCTGGCATAGGAAGAAAGAACCACAGCCTTGAAGATAGAATGAATTTCACAGTGAGAACTGGCCGAGCTCACAGTCCCCTGATTTCTCCCACTTACACAAGGCTGAGTGAAGCAGCATCCAGCTTCTTCCAATAAAAGTGCTGTTTGGTATAAAGCTTGGTAACACTTCTCCTAGAAGCCGTGGGGCCAGTGAAACAAACAGCGAGTATGGCTCAGAGCTCTGAGAATTTCTAGTATTATTTCCTGATTTCTTGCAATGTATTTGCAATATGCACAGAATACAAACTGTCACAGCCCCAGAGTCATACGTTACAGCAAACCCGCCAGCCAAGGAAGCGCTCTGTGCCAGGCATCCTCTTGGAAAGGCAGAGATTGGGAGGAGGAATTGGTTAAATGGGAATTGTCCCTGGGATAGCAACACCAGCAGCTGAAAGGACTTACCCTGTCTGCTCATCCCTCTCTGCTCTGTGGCAGTTGAAAATGAAGCATGTGGAGATCTCTGCCGATTTCCTTTTAATGTTAAGCACAGAAATATATAAGGATCAAGTTTAAACAATTTCCTTTGCTCTTTCTTAGCTTACAAGAGGCAGAGGTGGAGTACAGGGGATGTATCCAGCTGAATAGGAGACAGGAAAGAATTCCTGTAAAAATGTAATGGGAAAGGGGGAAGAAATGTTCTCCTCTTTCAAGTTTGCAGGTCTTGTTCATTCCACTTCACATAAGTCACAATCATCATCTAGATCTAATCCCATTTACCTGCTGACAAATCATTGCAGTACATCTCTAAGTGATTCAGGATGCTGTTTCTTAAAATGTTGTCACAGACTTCATCAGCAAGAATTCAGGCACAGAAAATTCCAAACAATTATCTCTTTTGAAAGCCAATCCCCACATTCCAAGAAAATTTGGAAGTGGAGAAAAGAGATGAAACAATATTTTTTGCTTTCTCTGCTTTTTTGTTTTCAGCTGTGTCTTGATTCAGCTAGCAGGAGCAGAACACGGGGGCCACTGTACCTTCATGTGAGGAGGCTGGCTTCCTGTTTTTCAGAAATCTTCGGCAGAAAACAATGCCTGGGCCGTTAGTCTACAACAGGGTCCCCTGGTTATGAAAACAGCTGTGAAGTTAGCACCGAGACCATGCTGCAGAGGGAAGAGTTTCCCACATGCAGAATGGAAAGATCACGTTGCAGTCACGCACAACCAAGCAGGACCACCCTATTTCCCAAAGAAAACAGCCAAAGAACATCTTTAAGACATTTCAGTCTCCTTCATAGAGGCACCCACAGACATTCTATTTGTAAATAAGCAATTTAAAGACTAGTTCTCAAAAGAAAATAAAGCAAAAGAACCCTCTCTATATTTTGATGGATTAGACCCATTTATTCGATTTTTATGGCAAATAGGCAGGTTTCCTGGCAATGTTGGTTTTACAGTTATGGGTGAAATAATTTGTTACACAATAGAAATGGTAAAGGCATAGGACTTCACTTAATGCTGCAACTCAATGCATTCTTCAACATGATAATGTGAGCTGGCTGCCTGCAAGCAGAGTGTGCTGAATCCAACAACCCCCAAAGCTGCATGCATATTTATTGACAGAAAACTTCATTCGTGTTGTCTTTGAGGCACCTAGAGCTTCAGCTGACATCAGACCCAGGAGAATCCCTGCACCAGGCTCCCACAAATGCTAGGAGGATTTGTTCCCTTTAGTTCCTCCTGGACACAGCCCTGCTTTGACTGTTGCTGCCAGTTAAATGAGCCATGAGACAGCTGAGTTGCAGCCAGGGACAATACACAGCGTATCCAGTTAGATATAAGGAAGTACAGATGCTATTGCCACAGACCCCCTGCATGATTTCGGACAAGCCTGGGCGCAGCAGTTCACCCTTCTCAAGAGCAGGGATGATGCTGAGCACTCCTAGACCATGACAGAGAGAGCACCTGTAAGCAGCTTCTCTCTCTTCGCTGGCTGTAGGGGAAATTTAAGCTGTTTGTCTGTGTTGTTAGTATAAGTGTCTCTGTTGGGGGCATGAACCCAGCCTGATTACTCCCTGTTTTCACTGTTCAATTCAGCCATCTCCCAGACACCCACTCGCATACTGGCCTAGTTGTCTTCATATCCCCCAGATCAGTTCCAGGCTCGAGTCTCCTCTGGAGGCCACCTGCTTTGGGTACCCCAGGCTTCAGGAGAGCCCAGAAAGAAAATCTGTAGCTTTTATTTTCTATTTACTTTTGAATTTATTTATTGGGATTTTTGAAACTATGAAAAAATTCCTTTCACATTTTGTTAAGAAAATAATTTTGAACCAGGATTTTAAAACCAACTCAAAATTGATTAGACTAAATTTTGCTTCATTTAGGCTGAACTATTTTACAATGGCATTACCGTCACAGGACACAGGGTCAGAGCTTTGGAAAGATCTTATCAGGATGTGACAAACTCAGCACTGCAAGTTCAACGCATGCCAACTGATTATTCCCTTTTAAAAAACAAAAATTTCAAACTTGCTGTGACACAGGGAACTAGTGAAGGGGATTTCAAGAAGGTTGTTCTTCTCCCTGTTGGTGTTTTTCTCTAAAAGATACTTTCCAAGGCCATACAAAACAGCAAGATGCCTGCAAGTACTGCCAGAGATAACTTCATAAGCAACAAACCAATTAGAAAGAAAACCCATTGATAACGAGTCTTCATAAATCCCATTAAGCAGGGTTATCAGTATAACTTTTCTCTAAGGTCAGATAGCAAAATGGTTTATTGTATTTTCTGTGATGTTGGTTGGGTCTTTTTCTCAACATCCAGCAGATTACGGTCTGACCCAGATCATACTGATCTAGGAGATGTACAAATTACCTCTATTTTGCTCAGAGAATTGCAATCTCCTTCTGAATTATCCCTAAGGAACAAACAGAGGAAAGACTGGCAGGGAGTCTGCTGTAGTTCCTGCTGTAGAAATACAGATGAGTACTCTGTGCCAGGCAGCCTCTGTGGTCAGCCCCATCCTTTTGGCACATGAGGACGGCCTGCTCCTGCACCTTTAAGATTTCCTTCTTGAAGAATGTCCAGCCTTCCTGGACTCCTTTACCCTTCAGGACTGCCTCCCAAGGGACCCTGTCAACCAGGCCCCTAAACAGGCCAAAATCTGCCCTTTCAGATGACCAGCTGGGAGTCCTCCACCCTGGCAGGGACCACAAGCATTTAGAGGCATTTCTAAACACAAGCTTCCGACCAATTTCCACCGCAGAGTTCAACTCACAAACTCAACCACCATGACAAACTGTGCATGCTGTCCCAAGCAAGCAGTCTCAGCAAAGCCCAGCACAATTCACTGGCCTCAGGAGCCTGGCAGGACACCAATGCTGTGGGCTCGTACAGCCCCTCGCACCTATAGCCACCATCTGGGCAGCTGAGCCCTGGAGCCAACTCCTCTGTCTCCCTGTCAAGAAGAGCACACCAGCAAGGCATAAGAGCTTGCAGTGTGGCTTCCCATAACCTAAAGAGAGCATTTTGCTCCCTGGAGCTGCAGATATCATCAGCTCCCTACTCTGCCTTTACAGCAGCAGAGACAGGAAACCCAAGAGAATCTGCAATTCCCAGAGCAGCCCAGTGGTCATCCCAGCTTCCCCACAGCAGGAATACAGCAGGCTCGTGGCCCAGCTGTCTGACACACCTTGCCCGCCTTCCCCATTCCTCAAAGGCTGGTGACTGGGCCCCAGTGGTCAATGGACTCTTGTGCCACATTGTCATCTTCATGCTCTGGATCCAGGCTACTAGCTGTGGCCTCCACAGCTCCAGAAGCAGGAAGCAGCACCTCTCACAGACTGGCTCCCTGCACCACCTTCCTCCTGTCAGCATCTGCTTAGCCTACACTTCCTCATCCACTACCTCCTGCAGGCCATCGCACTGGCCTCTCTCTTCTCCCTTCTGTGGAGTGAGGCAGAGGTAAGTGCACGTCCCTCCTGAAAAGGCCCTTCCAGACACAGCAAGGTAGGGTTCAGCATTTTACTCACCTTGATTCACCAGTGGCATCCTGGAGCTTGGGCGTGGAGCTGAAGCCTCTTTCTGACCCCTGCTTAGCTGGTGTGTGATGCTGCTCAGTCACCCCACAGAGATAAATAAAGCGAATTTTGCTCACATTCAGTCCACTTAGCAAGGGTCGCAGGAGCCCCGAGATGCCTTGAGCTATCATGCTACTTAGGGTCCTGCTCTGTGTCTCCTGGGCTGTTGTTTGTTGCAAGGTCAGCTAGATTAAGGGTTATAAATACAGCTGAAAGACGGGGAAAAAAGAAAGAAAAAAAAAGAAGAAAAAACTAGGACAGCCTCCCTGGGGGTGGAGGGAGGGAGGAGGGAGGGGAAGGAGGAGGGAAGGATGGACAGAGGGATTGTGCTTGGATCTTGCTGCAGTCCAGCTCATCAGGGCATGGGAATTGGGTGAAGCACAGTAACACGAGCATCATCTTCACATACCGGTCCCCAAGCAATGCTCACCTTGTTTTGCCTTACAGATTTCCCTTTTAGGAATCAGACCTAAATCCAGTTTCAGGAGCAATATTCATTGCAATGTCTAATCATATAAGGGGTTGCAAGCTGAGGGCTGGAAGAGCAGACTGGCAGAAGCACTGACGGCTGCTGCCTCAGGAAGAGAGGGGCATGTCAGTTCTTACAGCAATGGGGTAAGAGTAAGACTTATTCTGCTCTTGACGTGGATGTTGTCCAGCCACATCATTGCCTTCCCCAGTACTGCAGGCTCCTAACTCTAAAACGTGAATATTCACACACATACACAGTGGATTCATAGTTTTGAAGATAACTGGAAAGTTTTGGCTTTTCACCCCAAAATGAAAATTTTCCACCCAAAGCTTTCAGGTTGGAAGGGGATGCTTAAGCTTTCTGAGAATAGCATTGAAGACATTATTTTCTTCTCTAAAATAATGAGTATTTAAAAATACTCATTATATTGAGAAGAAAATATATATTAAAAATATATATTAAAAATACCTCAAAAAAGCACAAGTATTTTCCGTAAGGAGGGACGGAAATCCTATTCTTCAGTCCAATAAAGTTTTAAAGGCAAGTGTCCAAGCATCAAAACACACCACTGAGATAGCTTCAGTGAAGAAAAACTCATGGGCAATGCATAAAGGATTAAAAAAAGAAAAAAAACTTTTTTTTTTCCTTAGGGGGAAATCCAGTTTCTAAAATCACCTGTCTACTTCCCTCTGTCCACTTTGCACCTGGTAGAGCAGCATGGAGGAATATTTCATTCTGCCTCACTCCTATTTGCCAAGTGCAGGCTGAGCATTACTGCTCTCATGACAGGACACATGCAAGAGGAGCATGCGGTGCTCTGCTATGGAGGGATGTGATCTCGGATAACTTGGAGTCATATTTGCAGGGCATCACTGACTAAAGTCTCCTCGCTCCTTTTGCTGAACATGGGTGACATTTCCTAACTCAATATATGATGGGCTTATCAACCAGCAATCACAGCCTTGCAGCACCGTCATGCCAGCCCCTGCTCGTCCCACAAATGCATTTTTTCTGCTGCAGGATTTGCCCCTCAGGTTTTGTTCAGGGCAACAGCTCTGTGAGCGCAGGGGTGGGACGAACCACTGAGTATCACTAGGATTTTAATCCAGAGTGAGTGCCACCCTCAAGTCCAGAGTCAGTGAGAGAGCTGCCGTCTGCCAAGAGGCACCCTTGGCACGTCCTTGGGAGCAGCAGGGCAGGGGTACAATGCCAAAGCAGGGATGCCACGTGGCAGGCATGGGTGCACATCAGACTGCCCAGCATCACTGGGACTTCTCTGTAATTCCACCCCTCAACCCGAGTTGATGTAAAAATTCCTTATTTCAAATCATTTGTGGAATATCCTTCAAAGGCTTCCCTCCCCACCCTTGCTTGTATCACAGAGGAGAGCTGGCAGTGAGGCGAGCGGTTTGTTTTAGCTGAACGCAGCTCTGACCAGCATCCCTGCTCTGTGGCCCCTCAATCTCAGGTCAGCTTGTCCAGGTGGTTTGCTCTCTCCTGCAAGCTGCCCTGCATGCTTCAGCCTTCAAATGCAAATTCTTGGGCTGCAGCTCACCCCTGAATTTAAAATCACTCTCTGCAGCCTCTGCAGCTGAGAGACTCTGCCCAGTCCTGCCTTCGCTTTTCAGGCACTACAGAGATGCAGTAGGCAGCCCAGTTCTGTCTCTCAGTCATTTCCATAGAAGGAAAGTAAGGCTTGCCATGAAAGAGGCAAGGAAAGGGGCCACAGCACATCCAAACAAACCACAAAGCATGTTATCTCTCCAGCAAACCTTGAATTGAGAGATACACTAGATATATGCGCAGCAGTTTTCACAGCAAGGACATTTGTGTGTTTGCCTGGCACTGACCTCTCTCCTTGCCAGGAACTCAGAGCACAGCAAGTGACAGGTCAATGCCACCCGACGGGAGAGAAGCCAACACAGAGAGGGAAGTCAGGTCCAAGAGCATCATACCCAGTCCTGCAGGGAGGTGAGAAGCAGTGAAGGGGATAACTGTCCTCTGGTGAAAGCAGGAACAATCCTGCTGCGGTAGGAGAGAATCATGTCCTATACTGAGTTTGGATAGCCTGTTTTAAGGTATTTGAAACAGGGGGAAAAGGGCAGAAGTAAGATCTCCTTTTTTTTCCCTCCTCTCCTCCACTCCATCTAGCAGCAAGCCTAGAAGGAAACGCAGCCTTTCCAGAGTAATCCAGTGTTCATTTAGCCCAGGACACAAAAATAGAAAGCTCTACAAATAACCACCCCTCCCACAAAAAACCAACCAACCAACAAAAAAAACCCAACTAAGCAAACATATCCTTGCTTTGAAAAAAACCTCTCAAAATATTGCTTTGGAGGTCACTACACTTTATGGGCAGGACAGACACAGCTGAAGTGAATCTTTAGCTCCGTTTCACAGAAATTGGGCAGAAGCCAAGTTTCCACCAGTATGCACGCGTGCACACACCCTCACCCCCCCCTCTTTCTTGCCAGCAGGTCACACTCTACTGTCCTGTTCCTACACGTCTAGTGACGTGTTAGCACATGCTGGGAAGGAAGTGGTTTTCTACCTTGAAATACATCGCCCAATTTCTTCTGCACCACACAAAGGACAATTTGCACACACACACCCATCTAGGGACTCCCATGCAAATGTCCAAAACAGCTATGAGGTGCCATTAACTCCACCTCATCCCTGATTTCTGCACAAGAAGTAAACATTGAAATCAGCACTGCACTGATCCAACAAGAAGTTACACAATACCATTGCAGCCCTCCACAGCCAGAAGCACATTCAGACTTCTCAGATACCAGATCCAGCTCCTCTGACCACCATTAGAGTTTCAGTCCTTCCGTGGACCAGTTCAGTAAACATGTAGGCATAGTCAGCACAAAGCAGACTTGCGTCAGTTCCTTTGGGCAGAAGACACTCTGTGCAAACAGCTCTGACCAGAAGAGCTCTTCTGTAAACTTTGTGGCTTCCAAGAGACCCTAGATGGAAGGTTTAAAATTACCATATTAGTCTACTGCCTCTGAAAGCAGATGAAAATCATTGTGTAATCCTGTAGTTATTAATGTACACATTCATATAGTTTTAGTGATGCTGCAGTTCTAGCATTGTGAGAATAACTCCACTACCATTTGAATCAAGATTTGATAAATTAAGGGAGGAAGAAGTTCTTCTGCAAAGGAGCAAAGAAGAATAATCAGAAGGAGCAGGAAGAATCGGGAGAAGCAGCCTGTCCTGCAGCAGAGCAGCCACAAGAGCAGGAGAGGGAAGAGACAGAAATCACACACACAAGTCAAACCACCTGGCCTCTATCCATGAGTAAGCTGCAACATATGCAGAAATATTACAGGTGTCATCCAGGCAAACAAATTGACACCTGTTTGCTCCAATACTGGAGCATTTTATCAAATCAGTATTTGATAAAATCCCAGGTGCTCAACAGTGGAACTCCCAAAGGAAGAGTGTCCAGAGGGGAGGGAGGAACTGAGCAAGCAGCTCAACAAATCATGACAAAGCTGAAGGCCAGCACTGTGCCCCAGTATAGAAGTCATCGCTCCTTTATTGTTTGGAGCAAGCAGGACTGGCCCATGCTCTCCTACAGGTCTGTGGGAAAGCAGGCAGTCTGGGCACATGAAGGGCGCGGAGCTGGAAGTCTGAGCTGAGTTCTGTGAAATGGGGCACCAGGTTCAGCCACAACTCTTCTGCCTTAGAAGAAACACATCATCCTCTGTGCCTTGTTTTACCTCTCAAAGAAATGGGGGAAAGGTTTCTTGGTTGGCCTCTGAGGAGTGTGAATGAGGGATGATGGATAAAACACACACCGGAGACAGAGAAGTGCTCTTGCCAGAGCTGCACTGGCTCAGTCGCTGCCAAGAGGTAGCCAGAGGTAAGCCCATGCTGTTCCCATGGGTGACATCTCAGGTACTGTAGTCAGAGCAGCAGGCACACAGACCCAGAAATAATGAAGGTTTCCAGAACACAGCTTTCGTTCTTAACTTGAACAGCAAGAACAGCCTACCCCTCACCTCCTACCAAGCCCACCACCTCAAAAATACTCCTGTAAGGAAGCAGATACAGGCTGCTTACATACACAGAACTAAAGCCACTGAACAAAACTAAAATTCCTCTTCCCCACTGTCACTATGAAAACCCATCAACCACCTTTCCTGTTCCAGAACAAGCTGCTAATAAAAGGAAATAGGGCAACTTGTGCTTGTTCTGCTTTCTCCAAGCTCACAGGACTAGGTACAGAGTGCTGCCCCAAAACAGATGCACTGAACACAAACCTGCAGACAAAGAGCTTATATCAAGCGTGCTCAAGTCTCAGATACTGCCTCGTAGAGGCTGGAGGCTTGGGGGAAAGATTGTAAACGTGTCTCAGTTTCTACATCTCTCAAACAAGACTACCATTTGCCCGCTCCGACCTTTCTCTAGATGTTCAGCAACCTTCTGAGAATCACTACAAACAAAAGGAGCAAGGGCCAAATTTCCACTACTGGAAGCAAGAGGGCAGTAATGCAATCATCAGAGATGGGCTAACACTACAACAAGGAAACAAAATGAATTCACAACAGGGCTTCTTGACAGCAGCCACCTCTGGCAATGCAGCTGCTGCCTAGCTAGGTGAAGGCCACTAAGAAGTTACAGTGCCCCAGCCAAGGCCTTCACTTGCAGATGCTTCTCCTTCAGTCAGCCAAGGATGCTTCAAAGATGGATGGGAGGGCAGTACTGCTGCATGCGGGGTATAGACAGCCTTCACCATAACCTCCCAGCTCAAGAGCAGTATATTCCATATCCCCTTGACCCTTCAATCAGTCTTGATGATTGAAGATCAACCCTGGCTTGTATTTCTTTAAAAGATGATACACAACCAGAGGCAATAGCAATCATGGGTGCTTGTAATTTTCCAACTAGCTCTGCTCACCAGAAAGCTGTATCAATGGTATTGACACCTGCTCAGAGCAAGTGCATTCTCAACAGAAGTCGGAAGTACAGTCCCTTCCAGGAGCTCCCAATATTCCTTTTTGCAGTCTTAGCACTATTCTTTCCTTAATGTCTCCTCCTCATTCTTTCCTCCACTTTTCCCTATACCCAATTCATCCTGCCATCTATCCTGACAAAGTCCATCTTAAAATTACTAGTAACTTTCAGAGACCCATCACTTGGCACTAGATGTTCATTTAGGCATTGTTCAATCATAAGAACCTGCACCCTTGTCCACAAACCACACTTAAATTAGAGCTGCAGACCTGCAAGACAAAAGCCAGCCTCAGCCTAACATTTGATGCATTGAGGCCCGGATCCTTTTGCTTACAGATAAGTTAATTTTTCTGCAAGGGAGATGTTAACATCACATGTGGAATCAACTTGCATAAGGGTATGCAGCAGTTATGGGTTGACCTCAGTCACAGATTAATTGCACTGTTCTCTGCCAGTTGTCACATACTCCAATTACACACTAGTATAAGACAATAAGACTGTATGCCCAAGATTGAGTTATGTATAGCTGCAAAGCGGGCACTCAACAGAACAGTCACACTGATTGTACAGGGCAAACAAGCCATACCTCAGTTATTCTCTGCTTTCTCATTGGGAGATAGTCTGCCTTTGTAGATGTTCAAGCAGCTGCCATACAACTGTCTACAATTATCATACCTTACCCTGTATATGCATTATCAAGCTTTGCAAGATGTTGGAAAACAGCTATTAGATGCAGCTACTTAATGGAGAGCTACTGCAGCATGATGCACCAAGTCTGAAGCCAGGTTACAGACAGAAGTAGCAGCTTCTAGGACCCGCTGACATGACAAAGGGGGGAACAAATCTCATTTGGTATCTCAGAGACTATCTGCTGGTTCCACAACCCAAAACAGATTTCAAGAGGATAGTGCTGTCAAAAGGCAGTGTCCTACCCTGGTAAGTAGAGAGCAAAATCTAATCTAGTTCCCTTACTAAGTTACCAGAGTTACTAACAGTATCCTACACAAATTGACCTGAACTGACAAGCATGGCATCAGGGGGTGTTCACATCCTATTATTGTCCATCACAGAAAAAAAAAAAAAAGGAAGTGGCTGGAAAGCTACTGAGCCTGCTCATCTGTTCACTGAGAATCTCACACCACGTCACTTAAAAAATAAAAATGCCCGTGTTTCCCTCCAAATGTATTAGCCTGAGCAAGGAACCGATAAGCTTGTCATCTACCTAGAGGAGTCCCTACAGGACTTGCCTACATCAAAACAAATCAGAATTTGGAGACCAACCCCTTGCAATTCCCTGCCTTAGGAAGCAAAAACAAGAGAAGGAAAAAGCAATCACAGCCTTATTTCTATAGTTGCACTGACTCTGAGGAGGAGGACAAAGTATCCTAGGCCAAATGCATTAATCCACCAGACGGATTTATCTCAGTGAAAACCTTGACTCTACGAGTTACTTTGGCTTTTCTTTAGAGTTCTTAGTAAGTTGCACTGCTTAATAAAGCCACATTCCAGAACCTGCAAAAAGACAAGTGTTTCTAGTCCCCAGCTCTTCTGAGAGCCTTTTACGCTCCAGTCTGTCCCTGTCCCACAGACAAAAGCATCTGGGCCCCCAACACTTGTAGGTGTAGCCTAAACTAGATGTAAAACATATCACGGACAGAATAGCAAATCCAGCAGAAGCTGTCTACACAAGCTAGAGGTTAAATACAAATTTCCGATTCTAAACTACAAAATGCCTTCCAACAGATTAGAAGAATTGTTTCAGGTTTTTGGGGGGTTTTTTGGTTTTGTTTTGTTTGGTTTTTTTTAACTATGTGGTCCTGCACAAAAGCAGCATTCAGCCATTAATGCTTTGCACTTCCATTTCTTCAAAGACAAACTGAATATAGATATACCTAGCTGGAGAATTACTAAGCCTCTTAAGTCTCCACAGATACAGGCAAGGATATGCCATGAAAGCTAGGCCGCTCATGCAGAAGAGTAATCTGGCTGCAAGCACAGAGTCGTCAGACTCCAGAAATTTAAGCACAAGCTGAAAGGTATTGTCCATTGAGAAGCAAGGGCAATAAAAGCAGCAAGAACCCCATTTGTGAGAGCGAACTCCCCAGGCCAGTGCAACCTTCACTTGAAGGCTGCAGTAGCATTGAAGCAGACATGCAATTCCTCCAGTGGTGTTCAGGTTTTTGGAATCCAGGAAGGACGGAAGGAAGGAAGGAAGGACGGAAGGAAGGACGGAAGGACAGAGAAAGACCCACCTATGGAAACTGGATCCATGCCAAGCCTGGTGGGGATTGCAGAAGTCTCCATTGCTCCACACCACATTTTGTTTATAGTCAAGTTCAGGTTTCTCCCCTAACACCAGATCTCTGAGCACTAACATGTTCTGATGAAATCTCTGCCTTATTCTGCAGTGCAGCAACCATGAGGCAGAAGTTCTGCAAAGCCCCTCTTCACAACCACATGGAAAGCAGCTACAAAGATCACACAGTTCATTAGTAGAAAGGTGGCAGTAGCCGTGCTCTTCCATCATTGGACCCGGTCCTGAGACCTCAGGAAACACAGGTAGAGATAGCCATGGCAAGGTAGCCACAAAACAAATTGGGTCGAAATCCCCGGTACGGGATCAGGGCAGGACAGACCCAGCAGGATGTCGGGGGCAAGCAGCAGCATCAAGGCCCAGCCACCCTCTGCACGCTAACCTGCTCATGGATGCACATGGGCCTGGGCATGGCATGGCAGGTGCTCACCGGTGGCAAGTTCCAACAGCAGCTCCTCCTCCTCCATTTGACCAGTGCATTTCCAAGTTAAACACGATATAAATTTATACTCAGTGTCCCCACGAAGAAATGTAACTGGAACCAGTACTGGAATTCAGACAGCTTGGAGGGCTGCGGAGGGGGAAAAGGGATGTTACTCAAGCAGTTGCTTTTCAGGATGCAAATAAGATCTCCTTACTTGCAAGAGTGCTATAAGGCTGACCTCTCAGGAACCACATGGCAGACCTGTTCAGCTTGGAGACACAGCACTAGACTCAAAGCAAGCCTTAAGTAACCAGCCAGAGACCATCTGCTGAATTTCTCTGAACTTTATTGGCACTTCAGGAAGAACAGGGTATGGATTTTAACAACTCCTCCAAACAGGGAAAAAATGCCTTAATATCAAGAGATACCTCTGCAGATAAGCACATGGACCCATGAATTACTCCACAACCTTAAGGAATTGATGTTTTATTATAATCCAGTAAAAAGACTGGTCAAAACACCTCAACATAATTTACAGCAACAAAAAATAAAATAAGAAAAAAAACAAGCCAGGCAAACATTTGGTAAAGTACTTCCCTCCCCCCACCCCCAAGAGGAGTAGTTATCCAATTAAACTGGAACATGGAGAAGAACAATTCACTGTATTCTAACAAATAAAAAAATGTGTCTACAAATCTCACCGTAATACTGAAAGCTTCTTACATTAGTTTTCTTGCAAAATATCATTTCTTTACAATACAGTATACATTTCCAAGGGAAGGAGGACCATAAACATATCCTCCATCCTATGACTAATATTTTCTAATTGTGCATAGCTAGAAGTATTGAAATCAAATATCATTAGATACCACTGGAATATAATACTGGTTAAGAAGGCAGGGCTGAAACAACTACAAAGAGTTAGGTGGACTCACTGGCACAAGCCGTTCTATTCCTATATTGAACCATTTGGAATTAGAACGATTAAAAAACCCTATAAACAGAAGTCATGCCAGCATTGTAATACATGAGCTCAGCAGTGTTGTGTGACCCATCAAAGCAGAAAAGATTTACTGGTTTATTATTTGAACACATATTCCAGGCACCATACATCAGCTTGTTAGGAAATTGTTAAAATGTAATAAAGGCTTTTCTCCCCCCAAATGCATCAATAGTTGCCACGGACAGAGCAGAAGTGCTGAGAACCAGCTTTAAAGCACCAAAACAGAAGTGTAAAAGGTTGTTACCCCAGTAATGAGACTCACATAGAGCCAGCGCCAATAACCCTTCAGTATAGAAATACACAAATCAGTTCTGACATTTAACTGCAATCTTTTATTTGTGACTTTCGAAGTACTGAGGCATGTGTTTTTGGCCAACCAAAAGCTTACCATGTCATGTCCCCCCCAAGAGCATGCTATGTCCAGGGGAGAGAAGGGGGCTCCCACATGACTTACCTGGATGTTTAGAAGCAACACGCTAAGCTATGCTCCTAACAGAGGTTGGTTGGTATTTGTGTGGATCTCCACACAGACTTGTATTGCTTCCAAAAAATAAAACAAAACAGCACTGGTAAGGTTGTTTTCAGAAGCCCAAGGAATTCTTGGGGAAATACTGCAGTTTATTAACACTATCATGAACATTTCTTTTTGGCACAGTCCCCCTCTACCTTTCCCATAGAGCAGGGAGCTGAAAATGCTCTAGCATTCAGATGTTTTCTTTCTATCACCACTAGCAGTGATACCATACAAAAGGGGGAATCCACAAAACTGAGAAAGTCACAAGATTTAGGATCATGCTAGGCAAGAAAGGACAGGGCTATAGGGACAGGCTAATCCAAGGAGGGCAAAGCAAAGGAGACTCCATTGTAGGTGGAATCCATTTTTAAGAGGCCTCTTCTGAAGGTTAACATTTCCTTCTATGAAGGATCAAGGCAAAATCCAATTCAACCCTGAGCATACATGGCTGTTTCCTCCCCAGAAATGGCAGGAAGGATTCTGGGTAGCTACAGCATGGATAGCTTGGAAGACAGGAGGTGATGGGTATTACAACAACTGGTACAAATGGCTCTTGGGACCAGTCTCACAACCACTAGTGTCCCATTTCTAAGAGACAGAGACTTCTGTTCTCAAAGCTACAAAGGGGCAAAGCATCCTTCTGGGGAAGTAAAAGCACTTGAGCCAGGGATCTGGCAGAATGCTAGTGAGTATTAAGGCAGCAATTGGACAAATATCTCAGGATCCTCTCCCCTCAAATGCTGCTTGAAGCCAGGAAGATAGATGCAGTCTTGTACATGACCCAGATACAAGAGTAGTTTTTGATCCCCAGCTGCTGATCACTTTTTATGATTGCATCTAGCTTAAACTAAAGACATCTAAGCTATAGTAGATCTGTACACAGTCATAAGGCACCAATGACTATGTGCTAAAAAGGCCTCTTATGGAAAAACCTGAAATCCTATTCACATGACTAGAAATGTACTGGTTCAGCAAGGGAAAAAATACAGCTACAGGAATTTTTAGTCTTTTACATTTCTTCCTAGCCCTTTAGGTTTCCATTGGCAAACTCAAAAAGGAAGGCAGTGTTCTTTAGCTATCTCTGCCTCACTAGTTACATTCAAATCAGACAAATGACAGTGAACAAAGCCATTTACCAGAGACAAAACTTCTGGAAAGCGGGGAATTCAAGGCTTCAAACCACACTGCATCAGTGGAAATATTCCAAAGGCCTCCTCATGATTAGGAAATTCAAAGTTCCATCATTAAACAACAAAAGGTAACACCAGCAGGAATACCACAGAATCTATTTGGTCTGCTTATGTTTGAAGAACAAAAGCTTTGGTCTTTTAGAAAGAAAGTCCATATTCTACCTCCAACCCTTCTTCCTAAGCTCCAGCCTCCCCTTCTCAACTACATGATTCAGACCCTGTATTGAAGTCAGAAATTCAGACCCTGGCTACTAAGCTTAATACTGAAGCTTGCGCAAGTTAGTAGGAAGGCACAGTGTCAAACTGTTAGCACTTTACATAATTCAGTAAAAGTATCTGCTGGCCTCCCCACCCAATGGGAGAGGACAGCAACACAGCCACTTCAGTAAGCAATACAAAACTAAATGCAGTGAGACTTTACCCAAAGCCAAACAATTTCAGATTTGCCCCAATACATGTTTGCTTTCCCAAGCCACCCCAGGAAGATGTAAATACTATTCTTTCTTCTGTTGCTTAACTCCAGCATTTGCCCAAAACTCGATAAATAAGACCATGGTCACTCTTCTGTAGTGGTTCCAGCATAGCACGATTACGAGTGAATGATGGGAGAGGATGGGAAAGAGGGGAGAAGAGAGTGCAGACAGCAGGTGGAGGGGAGAGTTTACATGGACTCAAACTCATCAATGCGCTGCTTGGTGTTGCCCTGCCGAATCTGACGGAGGGTCTTGTACTTGTCTCGGCCCAGACGCATGTTCTCAGCGTGGATCATATCATTGGCTGTCTTCTTGGTTTCATCCCGAGCATTTGCCAGCTCCGAGGAAAGAGCCTTCGGAGAAGGGGAAACAGATAGCAATGGGTTAGCACATGCCAGAGACTCAAAGCCGGACAAGGAGGTTCCTTGCTGATCCTCCTAAAGATTCAATATCCATGGAGACAGGAAACAGGTAAGTCCAAATGTTTACAGTTCTGGGCAACCTGCTCTAGCTGATCATGCTTGAGCAAGGAAGTGGGAATAGATGATCTTAAGAGGTCCCTTCCAACCTAAACAATTCTGTGATTCTATGGAAGTTGTTAGTATTTTTCCCTAACATTTGAAGGCAGAAAACATCAGGCAGTCTGTAATTCTATTTATTTTTGTCTAGCACAGTAAGAAAGACTGTCTCCAATGTACTTCAGAAGAGTCAAGTGGAGGGATCCCTAAAGTCAACAGGAGCATCTTGCAGAATTCAAGCAATTACTAGCCTTCTACCACAAAAGAAGCTTGCTGTAGAAGATAAAGTGCACCTCTGTCACTCTGCCTGTGCATAACCACCACAGATGATGCAGAACAAGCAAAGCATGATGCAAGTCAGGCAACTAGCAGGCAGTGTAACAACATGCTTGGAAAGACTCAACACCAGAACACCGGAGTTCCTTATGAGAACATGGTGCAGCACTGCTCCCTCCATGCTGAGCCCTAGTGGGCTGCTCTCAGGGTTTTGCAACGCAACCCAGTCAGACAAGGCAGTTACAGACATCTGCTTGATAGGACTGGACCAAGTTCTCTGATTCATTGCAGCCAGGGCTATGAACAGCTGTCAGATGGCTGGCAAGACTCACACAAGCACACTACATCTGACAGATGCTGCTTTTTGGCACTGCTTGAAAATACTTCACTACTTCCAGTGAAATGGAAGTCAAGTGCCAGGAAACAAGATCTGCCTCTCTGCTCAATGGTTAAGCAGCTATCTGGCAAGATCATGATCACCCCTCTTTCCCCCAGCCTTTTTTTTTTTTTTTTTTTAAATACCAGCTGCAATTACTGGTGAGAAGAATAGAAGCAGCACCCAGACACACACCCTCTCTGCTGCCAACTTCTTACCTTCAAGTGTTTCTGGACCCGTTCGTTCTTCTCTGCTTCAGTGGTGCGCTCCTCCTCACTGCGGTCCTTGATGGTGGCCTCTGATCGTAGCTCAGCACTGGCTTCTGCCGCGTTCTCATCCTGCTCATCATCATGCTCATTCTCAGACTGCATGGGCTCAGTGACATGAGGGGTGCTCATGGCAGTCTTCAACTCCTCTTTGGTCTTTTCTAGGTCCTCCTGCACCATCTGTGCCTGCAGCAGGGCATGCCACAGTGAATTAGTCAATATAATCCTGAGTGCATGAGACTTCTTGCAGAAGTGCACAGAAGCACTACTCAGTGTTTATTGCAAGAAACCTTGCACCTCTTGCACACTGAAGTGGTATGTTCCAAAGCTACTCAGCCACAATCATTTGCAAAACTTTCTGCTGGCTAACACTTCAGAGATTTGAAGAATGGTTATAATTCATGGAAAATGAGCTATAGGCCTAATTAGTCAAAATATTTCTACATGGAGTTAGAATAAGGCACTCATTCCACGAAGAAAAGCAAAGCTGGGTGTTTACAATGGCCTCAAGCTTGCAGACACTCAGTCTAGCGTGGTATCTAGTGCAGTAGTTTAGGTCACAACACAGAATGAAGAGCAACTCCACAAAAAGTACTGCCATTTGCTCAGATTCTGCTTTACCTTCTGTTGCCACTCCTGGGCCTCACTCTCTTTCTTCTGCCTGGCCAGCTCCAGCTGTGTGATCCTAGCTGTAAGTTCTGCCATCTCAGCAGCCTGCAAAAGAAAGGCTTTTAAGGGGGACAAAACCAAAGTACTTGCTAAATGAAGCATTAGTCCAAAGTCCTGAATAAAAACAGTATCTCTAACATCTTTTTGGTAAGGAGAAAGCCTTCCTGTAAATTTCAGTCCCACCAATATCTCCATGATGCTAGGGAAAAGGAAGCCAAAAAAGTTTTGGGTTTTGTTGTGGTGTTTGGGTTTTTTTTTCCTTCTCCTCCAAACACAGCTACAGAACTCAATTCTTTGAATCCAAACCAGGGAAAGCAATTAGTGAGCTCTACACTCTGTTCTCAGCATCACATACAAAAAAAGGCAAAAAGCACAACAATCCAGATCTACTGTACAAATACACTTGTATTTAGGTATAAGTCCATCTGCCTGAGGCTAAAAATTAAAGAACCAAACTATGTTTCCTCACTATATTCATAGCCTGGCTTGCTTCAAGAGCTTAGGTTGCCTATCCCGTCACTGTTTTCCCTACCCAGTTTTCAGCTCACCCACTTACCAGCTGTTCCTGAGTCTTTTGTTGGTCATGAGACGCTTTCAATAGGGCCTCCTTTGCCTCTTCTGCTTCTCTACGTTCTTTAGCCAGTTTCTCTGCTTCCTCCTGAGCTCGTTTTCTCTCCTGTTCCAGCTCCATAGCTCTGCGGGTCTGTTCTTCCAGTTCTGAAAGAATAGGGGAGCACATTTGAAGAGAGATCAAGTAAAGAATGGCAGTAGAAGAGGAAGGTGCCCTTACACCTACGTTCTGTATGAGGATTTTCCTTCAGAGGGACAGGTAAAGGAAAGATGCAAGCAACTGTCCCCTTTCCTCTCCTTCACATACTAACTGGAGCTGGAAGACTAAGAGCCAGGCCTGTGCCAAGCCAACAGATTACTTGCCCGATTGATTTGTGGGGAAGTACCCATCCCAAAATGACATCTTTAAAGGCAGAGAAGCATACAGCATTTTGCTTTGGAAACACCACACTGTAACACTGGCCAAGCAATTAGATAGTAATCACACCAGAGTACTGGCTGGTGTGACCCCTGCTACATTTTTTGACTCCTTCCTCTACAGATGTGCTGGGATAAAGCTTCCAGCCAGCACATGAACAACTGCAAGGTACTCTCGCTGCCAGTGAGGCATCTTGGCTGCCACCCATCTCTTTAATGCAAGTCCTATTTCAACAGCTGCATGTGGAGGGCTTGCATTCAGCTTCAGAAGGCTAAACCAGGGCCCTAACACCAGTTAGCACACAATACTGGAGAGCCAAATGGCTCAGAGATGCTCATAGCTTCACTATTTGAACCCTTCTCACTCAGACTATGCATCTGAGAAAATATTGGAACATTTCACATTACCTTGCTGAGCTTTCTTGGTTTGCTCCTCAATTTGCTTGAGTCTCTCCATTAGCTCCTCCTTCTCACGTTCAATCTTCTCCTTCTCCTTTTCTGCCAACTCCCTCTTCTTCTTCTCATTTTCCAGCAGGGCTCTGATGATGGGGAAGTTGTAATGCAATTTCAAATTAGCAACTACTCAGATTGGAGCACTTCCTAGTGAAGCCATGAGCACACAAGAGATGTGCACTACAGCACTCAGCTGATGAGTTTTACTCCAGACATGCCCCTTTATAGAAGTGCAGAAAGAGCGAGCTCTGCTGGCATTCATCTCAATGGCAAGTTCATAAGGGAAATCTCCTTATACCAAGGTCCGTATTAGTCCCGTCAAATAGACAGAGGAATCTTTAACTCTAAGAAAGTGATGGTGGGTCACATTTGTGATGAGTGCCATTTCCATCATCCCATTAGATCTACTGAAGCAGAAAGCAATCTGCTCTATTTTTGGCTCAAGCAGATTAAGGTGCTGCCTGCAATTTATCTAGCACATGATGCTATTGTGCAGTGATCGGCCACGTGCAGGTTACTCACAACCCTACCAACCTCTCCATCTGTTTCTGATGCTTCTCTTCCCGAGCCTGTGCTTTCATCTGCTGCACCTCAATGGTATCTGGTTTACGTCTGCGCATGTAGAGCTCATGGTTCCCCATGCAAAGTGCCAAGATTCGTTTGTTAATCCGTAACCGAGGGGCATAGAATACAAAGTCCTTGGGACAAGAAAAAGGCAGCATTAGACCTGTTCTTTCAGCATAAGAAGCCCCCTGTGTATGCAATACACTCCAAGACCCTAAGCTTTCTTAGAATTGCTAGCCAGCCTTTCTTAAGGGTGTTTAATTTATCAGTGGATAAATCTTTCAGGAATGAATTTCAACCTGACATACACACAGGGCAGAAGTGCCCAATTTGTTGTTACAGTGTGCTGGGTTTTATTGTAAAGCAACCCTAGCACATAGAGTACACAGCAATTTAGCTTCACTGTTTCATTACAAACACGATCAGGGGCTGGTTTACCAGGCACACTGAGACTATGACTTCTCCCACCTTTCTTCCCACCTAGTTATTTAACACAATAGTCCAGCCAGCCACACCAAGTGTAATGTTTTGTCTTATGCCAGAAAGGGTGTTAAACATTATGTCCAATCAATAAATAACTTCGTTCTGTTAAAAAGAAGCGACAGCAGCACGGAAATGCTTCCAAGCAGCAATGCAACAAGAATGACCAGAAGAACAGAAGGTATCAGCTGACACAGGAAATTAATAAGCCTTAAAAGATAACCAATTATGTTCATTATAAATTTGCAAGTAAAAAACCCTCCCAGCATACCCTACAAAATAACCTGAAGCTTCAGGTTCAAGTAAGGTGAAAAACTGCAAAAGACCATCCCACACACTACTAAAGCCAACAGGCTGCAAAGGAAACATTCACAATTAACATAGGTGCCTCAGATCCCTAATTGTTTCATTGGAGAATCTGAACAGTCTTAGGAGAATCAGAAACCCTAAGCAAAGAGCTTCTCCCTGTCACTGGCTTTGAACAGCTTAAGGTTATACTGAATAAATTTCTTCCTTCCTAGCCAGAAACAAATCCCAGCCATCACCTTACTGCCATTAGACCCATTCTGTGCATACTGCCTGGAACAGATCAGGTAGTAGAGCGCTGCTTAAGTCAGCATTGACATTATTGATGAAAAGATTGTGTGCAATTGAAAAAAAAAAAAAAAAAAAATCATTCAGCCAAGAAGCCGAAAGTTTAATTTGAATATTGCTTCTTACTGGTGCTTTCTTGTCAATAGGCTTGATAACAAATTTCTTGTCATTGAATGAGATATTTCTGATCTCACTCCAAGGGAATCCAATTTTCGGTGTTAGCCTGCAGAAAAATGGAAAGCAAAAGAAAATAAAAAAGCCCCCATTGAAAATCCTTGACTTACAATATAAAGCTCAAAATTTTACCAAATCTGCCCTCATATTTCAGTATTCTTACGTTGACTGGAATCAGCAAATAAAATTAGTCATGCAAATAAACTACAGATATAAAAGCAGGATTGAAAAACTGCCTTTTTTTTTTTTAATGGAAAACAGAACTGGAGAACGCATCTGTGGCAGGAAGACTAGGGATACAAGTAAAACTAGCTTGATAAGATTTGCCAATTTCTTTTATTTTTTGGTCCAAAGCAGCATGTTTTATGGATCATTCTGGCAGTATCAAAAACACAGCTAAGAATGATATAGAAATTGTAGAGTTTAAAGACTTGAATTCCAGAAAAGATTAATTTTGAGTACCTTTATAATGGAAAGGAGATGAAGGCAATGATGAGGAGAGGGGGTTTATTACCTGTCATTCTGCTCATAAATGTTGAGTCCAAGAGCATCTACACCTAGCCAGAGTTCAGAGCCCTTCTTGTTCTTAATGCTGAAGTAGTTCACACCATACATTTCCAGATCCTGTGCAATTTTCAGGTACTCCAAGACAGCATCTTCTCTGCAGCGTGCAAAAAGAAAGCAGATATTCCTTTTTGAGGCTATAAGCCATTAAAGTAAGAAGGTGCTGTCTTCCTACATGGACAGAGCAGCAACAAGCTGGCAAAGGTTCTAAGCATCACCCTAGTAGATAATAACAAACTCAGTAAAACAAAACTGAGTTTGCAAAGAACAGCCAGCTGATGTGGACTAGCAAGGGCAGAGGCATGTGAACCTAGTTACTCTGAGCAGAATAACTCGAAGAATGCTAACTCATGCTGAAGCAAGCCACAGATTTTTGTATGCATTCATACATTACACACTAGCATATATCACACTACTTTAAATACAGCAGTTTCACACTGCATCAGTTACCTAATCATTCCTCGATGTTCCTCATGCCACACCTGGATCCTCTCCTCCCACTGGTCCTTGTTAAGCTTGTGCTGCTCCAGAACTCTAGAAAGAGTACATGGGATGTTTGAGACCAGCCACTGCATTTATGCACACACAGTCACATCACTCTTGAATAACGCTTCCTTAAATACTCCACTGACATCAGTTTTCCCACAGAAATATTCCAGGAAATACAGTTTTATTATAAGGCTAGAGACACAGTGGTCAGTATTCAGACTTCTAACAAATGACAAGTTGTATTCAGTGGTGCTTCTCCTTGTAGCATTACGTTTTTTGGTTTTGGAGCTTCTTTCACTACTTCTGATTAGACTATTTTCAGTAGCAATAGAATGTTTAAGATTAAAGTGCTTAATTAGATGAATACTAATCCCAATCCTCAGAGCGGCACCAGGCTATATTTTATTCTGAACATTCCAATCAAGATACCCCCCACCCCAAAAAAAATCCCAAACCCTTTAAGGCAAAGAAGGTCTAAGACTACCCAGGTTCACTTACCTCTGTGGGAGCAGTTTGTCACTAGCAAGGTAGCCAGACTTGTGCACCTCTTTGTTGAAGTCTCCATATTTTGACTGGACGGCATAAGAAGCCAGAAGGACAGCTGTTTCTGGAGGGCAATAAATGTCATCATTCAGAATTGCCTCCTTCACTTGGAGGAAGAAAAGGCGCTGCGTGATGTCCTGGATCAGCTCTTCTGCCACATCCTCTGGGTAGAACTTGGCACGGAATTTGAAAAGCAGGGGGCTTTCTTTGCGTACATCCTGTGCTGTTACCTGGAACAGAGTTATCAGATTTTATAGCCTACATACCAAATGAAGGGGAGCAGGTTTACGAACAGGAAGACAAGCACGCATTAGAAAAAAATTCTCCTTTCCAATGCAGAAGTGAGTGGGCAGAAAAGCAGGGATTTTCAATTCCTTACTGCTAAATACCTCATCACCTCTCCCTACAGGACTTATAACAAGCCGCTAGTTATGATCGGTGCTAGGTAAGCTACTTTCCAGGTTTCTCTCCAACCAAGATGCTCACATGAGCACCACATTAGTGTGTTACTGGGAAGGGTAACAGATGTGCCTGGATAACAAACAGGACTAGTTGCAGGAGGACCAGGTCAGGTACCAACTCACTAATCTTGCAGTACTTCAGGTGTGTGGACAGGCAAGAACAGATCCCTGACAGAAGTATGGAGACTGAATTTACCCCTGCCCTCCAAGAGAAGGGAACCCAGGACAAGTGAAAGCTTGTAGCAAACATACCTTTTTGTTCAATTTCAGCCATGTTGAGAAGCCCTTGGTGTCCTGATACTGAAGTCCAAAAAACCAGACCTCTCTTAGACCAATTGTCTTGACGACCTGGAAGAAAGATGATTAGCAAGAGCCCCAGCCAGATGGGCTGATCTCACTGGTGGCAGAGAACATGTTAGAGGTAAGTTCAGATGAACATGAAGACACCCACTGCCCTAGCCTCCTGCCTCCCCTGCTATGGTGCACATACATAATGACAGGGCATCTGAGGGGTCTTGAGTGGGCGATGTATTGTATTCTTCCCTCTCCCGTATCTCTTTAAGGCTTGTTGCTATTTATAAACAACAGCTGGGACACTATTTTCTTCAGCTACTTACAAGCCAACATGCATGGCCAAAATACAATGCAACAGGTCTGACAGGTGTAATAGCTGCCAGGAATCAACAACACAGCTCCATTTTCAGGTAGACCCCTCACTTATCACGCAAATGTACTACTCCTGGGCAAGCCATGAATCACCCCGCTACGTTGTGTCCTACTAGGCTGTGCTATTTTAAGATTTGTATTCTATTCCACCAATAGCTGTGGAGCGGCCTTTCATGCAGCTCTTTAATGAGTGGCACCATTAAGAGGTACTACAGTGGGTAAATTGATATGCTATCCCTTGTGCCAGGACAAAGAGCCACCACAGAAGTTAGCTACACTGCTATGTAAGCTCTCTCCTTAGTCATTTCCCTAGCACACCATGGGTGCTATGTAAATAAGAGTTAAGAAGGCTTTACAGACATACTGTAACAAGAGACAAGAGCCTCATGGGGGGGTAAGACTACTGCAATATAATGCTACTGCTGGTAAAAAGGAGGGGGAAGTTTCTTGGTAAAGCCTGTTCACTAGCACGAGGCCACAGCTTTGTGCCCTGGCAAGTCTGGGACATGCCACAGGGTGCAGCAAGTCTAGAAACTGAAGTTCCCCCACATCTCCCCTGAACCCCCAGGAGTTGTTCTCATACCGGCAAACAAGGCACTTACCTGTCACCCCCATTACTAGACAAGGAAAGGGGAGGGAGAAGACACTTGCCTTTAGGTTGACACTGTACCTAAAGTACGACACCGTAAGCTGCTTTTATACACCACCCACCCCTCAGGCTTGCTCACAGCTCCCCTCCTTCAGAGGGACTCAATAACTGGACAGCAGGGGATGAGCCTCACCCTGAGGAAACCAGCTGCCTGATCATTTTGTCCCCCCTGCCAGGTAAGTTGAGGTAATTTTGTACTGCCTTGTCCCACGTTTTATGATTTCTCCCTAAATGCCTACTTCCTTTTAAATTACTTCCTTGTTGAACCCTAAGGATGCACTCTGTTCCCTTCTGATTTGGTCTCTAATTTTGGCAAGATACAACACCAAAGATGTAGGTTCCCTGCAAACACATTACTAGTTAAGATTCTTTAGGGCTTGGATCAGACATTTCTTCTGGCCTTACAAAAGCAGCATTAGGGCCCTAGTACCTTTCAGGCCAAAAAACCAAAAGGAGCTTTCAGCAGAGGCATGCTATTAGTAGCACACACAGAGACAAAACCTACACAAGGTCATGAAGTCTATATACATCATCCCACTGGAGTCCGTGAAATTATTCAGCCTGTCCTTACTTGAATACGAACTGGAGAGCAGGTCTAAAGCCCCTGTAAACGCAGGGAAACGTGGGGCAGATAAGCTTTCACTTGTGCATATCACATAGTAGGATGCACACAGCTAAGGAGACTTTTGGAGAAGAATCAGAGTTTGCTGTATACATTGAAAGCACGTGGTACAAGGAGAAGGCGGCAGGCTGTCCTAGAGCCTAAGGAAAGCTCTGTTCTCGGCAGCATTAACATTTGAATGGGATGGAAGCTCCCCTCCCCTACTGCATGTGTCTGCTTGCCTCACTTCCATTTGTCAGCAGCTTATGCCTGGGAATTCAACAAGCTGGACTGCCAGCAAGGAACTGAAAGGCATCACACTGAGGCCCTGCACAAAAGGACTTTTATTCTACAGCAGAAGTCTGCACAGCAATAACAGACAACAACAGACTGGACAGAGGAGAGGGGGAGACAGCACAGCACACAACATCACATCCCCAAGCTGTTACTGAATCAAGTGGAGGGTGCAGGGGCGAGGGGAAAAGACAGTCCTCCTCCCTCCTTCCTACCTCAGCTTTAGCAGGTTGTTTAGTTCCATTTAGCAAGGGAAAAAGCAAGAAGAAACAGCTTTCTACAGCTGCAAGGAGTCTGGCTGGCAGTTAGCAGCTCAGTTATGTCTGAGGGTGTACAGCATTCAGAGCCCTGATGAACTGAGATGTGAGATGTTCCAAAAAGTAAACAGTTACTGGCAGTGGCTGAGGATGGATAAGGGCAGGAGAGTAGAGTACTGTTTTAACACAGACCACTATACTTAAATACCTAAAGTTTACACTCTCGGCTGGAGAGTGACATCTTTTCTTCATGCTAGGGAGAACTTTAAGTCAGTCCCTGGGTCTTGTTTAGCCTGCAGTACAAGGCTTAGTCTACAACTGGCAACAGATTACAGGCAGCCTTAAAATCCAGCTGTCCCACAGTACCTCGACCAGCCATGACAAAGCTCTTCATCAAGTACTGTTAGCTTAAAATTCCACTTAGTAAGCAATACTGCCTCAGGGGAAAAGGTGCATTTCTAGCCACTCTCACTTCACCTTCTGCAGACAGTCTAAGCACACAGCAGTACAGTTTTGTTTTTTTTTTTTACTTATGTTCAGAGAAGAAACACAAGGTCTTCCAGGTAACCTTTTCTCTCACTTCTCCTTACTCCACATTTTCCAAGTCTGCGTGACTCCTGTCCTTCCCCTCAGCACTCACCCATCTCCCTCCGAACTATGTTCTTGACTTTGAGTGCTGCCCTACAGCACAAGGAGAGCCATAAGCAGCCTCTTAAATGTAGATTTTAGCATCAAGATGATGATTGAAGATTGCCCTCATTCTCAGCCCAAGAAATACACCACCACACTGGCAAACACATGGGCAAGACCAAAGCATGCAAACAGAGGAGAACACATTCCACTCAGACTAAGTTCTGCGTCAAAGGCCAAAGCATCCCAGGCTATACCATAGCACAAATCTGTCTTGAATCTCACCTGCTGTCCTAGTTAAAGATGAAGTGGGCCTCTCTCCCTTTCTATGACAGGCACGTCAAGTACTTCTGAGAAAACTGCTAGCAATCCTTATTGCTGGAGGAGCTCTGAACTGGTACCACACCCGCAGCTTCATATGCCATAGTCAAAAACAACTTAGGGTGCCTGGAAGACCATGTTCTAACTTAACACCCAAGATGGGCTCCATCTACAGCCATAAGTATTCAACTGTTCCCTTTCCATTTGGCTGATGGATATATTTCTAACTTTCCCTTTCAAAGTGCTAAAATGCCAAAGTGCTAAATGACAGGATCTTCTTTGAGTTTTTAAGCTTATTACAGTTTGCCATTGACCACCTTAGCAACAAGCAGTCCATTTTTGGTTGGACTACTGCTTTTATAAAAGCCAATAAGTTTCCACATGTTCCTGTGAAATTTGAGACACATTTCCATACCACTCAACCACAAGCCTTCATTACACAAACAAGAGTTCTGGGGTTTGCTGGAGGAACTGGCCAATGTCCCAAGACTTGCTGCTTTCTACCATGAAACTGCCATAGTAAGTTTTTGGTTCAGTGCTTTCATCTACTGAATCAAGCACTCCAGACCAGTTTCCTATGTATTTAAACACTACTAGGTAGGACCTTTCCAAGGCTAAAGGCTTCTCTACAGTCTCCTTCCTCACAAAGCTTAGTTTACAGGCCATGAGAGACCAGCCACTTTTATTCCAAACACAGCTCAACTCAGCTGGAGTTACTCAAAAGTCGAGAGGAATTTGGTCAGCCTGTGTCATAAGCTTTAGCAACCATGAAAGAAGAGACTGACAAACTGGTACTCTACAAAACCATCAAACTCACTGCAGCAAATAAGCACACCAGGGCAGGGCACATGAACTCAGAATCCTAGGAGCTCTGGCTCTTAGTGAAATCTGTAGGATCCTTAAGAATAAAAAAGAAAAAATAAAGATACCCCCACACTCCACTACTTATTAGGCTCAATGCTGAACATAAAATACAGCATCAGTGACTAGGTTTAGTGTGAGCAGAGAGATGCTTATTGTTACAATTTTAACCCATAGCTGAGTGCACTTATCTTACAAGCTTAGTTTTGACCCCAAAAGTTCATGAAACTGAGGAAAAGCCTCCTAGGAAGGTTAACCACATGCTTTCAAAGTCTGAGGTGACAGATATTAAAGTTTTTCTAACGTCACATTTCTCCTTAACCTGTGACTTGGCTTCGTGGCTCTTAATTGTACAGAGATCACCTATAATGAGATTGGGTGCTTTTGGTTACTCTAAAGGCTTATTCTGGTGTGGCATGCTGAAGCCACCACCTCCTGGACTTTGCAATGTCCAAAAGCTAGCATTGGAAGGACTGAAGTTTACATGGTCAGCTACAGGCTCAGAGAGCACTAAGCACATTACTGAGAAGCAAATCTGTTCTGAAGTTGGAGAAAGAGTTCATTTTAGGTTGGGGAAGGAAGTACTGACTGAACAGTTTAGTAACCACAACTCATTGTTAAAAAGACCCTGATGTAAGGCCTACCAAATGAGTAGAGATCCCCACCCATTGACTGCATTCACCACCCAGCTGACCTAGCATAGCAGACAGCTAAGACTCCTCTTCCAGAGACTAGAAGGAATAAGGGCTCTGAAGGGGAATGAAAGAACAAGGCACCAGCAGGATCCAAGGTCAGAAGTGATCAGAAACAAAGCATTTGAGAAACTGCCTCATACAGCACGTGGGGGACATGGAAGAAGGGATTATGTTCTCATACCGCAGAAGTCAAACTAGTTGAGGATTTTGTGACTAGTCTGTATGCAGGCTGCCTGAGAAGCCTGTAAGATGCAGTGTCCACTAAACCAGGGCATTTCTATGAAAACTTACCAGCCAGCCAGATGTGGAGCGCTTAGACAAGCGAGTTAGCACTTAGGCAACCTCTCTCCCTATCCAAGATATAGGCTAGCCTCCCTCGCCCCCCCAGCAGGCCAAAATCTCACTGATTCAAGCTAGAATCAATTTACCCAAAAAAAGGAAGTTTGAGAGGAAAAGAGATTGAAGGGACACAACGTCAAAGCTATCCACAGCAACAAGTAGCTAAGCAGTTTTACCAGAAAAATGGTTAATCTTTCATGTGTAGGAGATATACAAAGCAAAGCAATGCTTTGTTTTACACACTAGTCTCCAGTCCAACTGCACTTCAGTCTGATATGGCAAAGGGTCAAAGAAGGAAAACAAGCAGCTATCACCGTTGCAGTGCCTGTGCCCTGCATCCCTAGGAAAGCAGTATTTTGAGGCACCTGTGAAGTAATCAGGCTTGTGGGATAAGCAGCACCCCAACAGGCATAGCCCATCCTCAAGCTCTTCTTTTAATCCATAACTAGTAGCTGAGGAATGGGAGCAGAGTTACTGTTTTTGCTAGTGAGTCAGTAAGCGCTGGAGTTCAGCAGCTAATGCTAAGAGGTACATAAGCAAAGAGGTACATAAGCAAAGATGTGGAAGACAGACAGTACAATCCTCCTGTCTCAATTAATCCAGGTTTTGTCCGTGCACACAAGCTTAAGCTATTTAAGCTAAAGCTGTACAGTTACAAGCCTAGGGGATGGGGTGTTATAGGAAGATCTCTTGTATAAAATCATGATGCTACTACACCGTGTATCAGCTCAATGATATTTCTACAGACAGCTACTTTGGGGCAGAAGATGATTTCCAATGAAGCAGTGAAGCATCTGCATTCTATCACTACAAAAATTCACTTTGCAATTTAACCAAGCAGTAAAGAGGGAGACAAGATCATTTCTACCTCAAGCCCATTCACCTTTTATTACTATGGAACTTTAGACTCAAATTGTTCCTCCTCATGAAGCTACTACCTAGATATAAGCTTTCCAAAAGTCTTCTGAATCCTATTCAGAGTAGGTCAGAATTATATGTGGCATAATGAATGTATTTATCTACCTTTAAACACAACAGGTGGAAACAAATACTGCCTAAATGTTACTGAACAAAGCCAGCAGCATGCACTGAGGTAGCTGTGCAGCTAGAAACTTTGGTAATGCTTAACAGCTTCCTTTTTGAGCTGTCAGTTCTGAGTTAAGCAAAGTGGAAGGCACTCTAGGGCAAAAACATGCAGGGTATCTTAAAATTTTTTCTGTGAAAGAGTCAAAAGTCAGGTTTCACACCAGAAGGTCAATGTGCTGCAACAGCAAAACCGTAAGTTTGCTTTGTAGAGGAACTCTCCCTTCCCTCAAAAAAGCGTTGATGAAAGCAGCTCCTTTTTCAGAACCAGCATTATGCAGAAAATACTAGATTAGCAATTCCAGGAGCACAACATAGTTTAAGGGAGCTAGAAAGTGAACAGCCATAACTTTGTTCTTATACACCCCATCATGGGACGCAAGACCACCTCAGGACAGAAACTGAGATGGAGTGAACAGATTATCAGTCAGACAGCAGTCACTGCTTAGTCCCTGTTACCAGTGTCAGCAGGGAGAATGGCTTCAGACTATCCCTTTACAGGAATTAATCCACACAAACAGCTCAGCCATTTGAAACATATTGGATATATGCCAGCTGACAATATATTCAAAGCCCCATCCCCATACAAAGGGAGCAAGTTTAGTATTTACTGTCAGCTCACTAGAGGCTCTCATATTTTGGTTTGGTATTCAGTTACTACTTTATGCAAAGATCAATAATCTGTTTGAGCATGTCCATATACAAGAAGTACTTGCTTCCCTTTATGTGCAAGTCTGACTATAAAGTCTCTTTTGCAATAGGAAAGAGCCTTGAATTTTCATCAAAAAAAAAAAAAAAAAAAAAAAGTGGGGGAAAAAAAACCGTTGGGTGT
>NW_008796193.1:184395-203469 GCF_000699145.1 Aptenodytes forsteri | reverse complement strand
AAAAAAAAAAAAAAAAAAAAAGAGATGGACAGACAACAGTCTGTTGTGTATCTGCATTCAGAGACCAAGATGAAACGTTTCCCATTGTGGCAGGAGCTGAACAGCTACCTCCTTCGCAATTAGTTTCCTTAATTGTAAAGGGCCAATGATTAGACTGCAGGGCAGCAACAGAAGCTGGGATTAGGCTCCTCAACCACTCACATAGTAGTAGTCTCCAAAACTCCTTATTCATGCTAGAGGTGGAAGACTTTTGACATCCCCACATCTACTGCCAACTCCCTACCTTACTGCTCACAACGTTCAAGCCCTGGCAGAGGGTTAGTCTTTCTACCACCACAGTGATGGTGGTACCACACTAACACCACCTAGCACTGTTGTGCTAGGTCTTTGACTAATCATTTAGTCAAAGCCTGGACATCTGCCACTGGTGAGGCTCTAGGATATTCATTTCAGTACCAGCCCTATCAGGAACCAACACCACTACCCCCACAAGGAAATCTTGTGTGCTAGGCAGTAGAAAACAGTTTAATTCTTATTCCAGCGAGTGTGATATATGGACAGTATAAAAAGATGATGTCCACCAGACCTTTTAGAAATAGCAAATGTTTAACAGCCACCTTCAGACACTTTTTTCCCCGCTGTATTTCCTCTTCCAACTCCACCTACAATCCAATTTAGCTGAAGTAAACACTGCCTCATTTACATTAGCAACTTAGAAACTTAGTTCTGCAACAGCATTTGTTTTCCCCCTTTGCAAAGTGTTTACTATGGAAAAAAAGAAACCAAAACAAAACTTCTGTTTAGACAGGTGCTGTGTGAAACACTGTAGTGAGGAGAAAGTGCAGCTGTTCCAGAACATGACACAAAGGAGTGACATCAATTACTAAGACATGAAGAGTTCCCATACTGGAAACGTGATCAGATGCTTCTCAGACAGAGACAAGCTGCTGAAGCCCAAGTCTGCCACCACAATGTCAGTTTGCAGCAAAAGCTGCAGATGGTCTAGAGCTGACTGTAAAAATCATGTGCAGATTAAAAATACTACTGACTTCAGTAGTATCACTTCTTAGCACCTGGTGCTTTGCTTAGATAATGTCAGAAACTGAAAAAAAAATCATGGGAAGCATCCACATGAAGAACATCCCCTCCAAAAAAACAGTTCACCTTTTGATGAACTTGGGCGTATGCCACCTCAGCTTCACTGGCATATGCTTCTATGAACTAACTGTGGTGGAGTTCCATGTTGCACACGTGGATTCTGGACAGAATCCAGCTCTCACTTCTACCAAAAACTGTCAGATTTGAGACCACGCAGGGGTAAAATATGTAGGAGCTACTATGTAGTAACACACAGACAGCTGAGCACTGCACTGCAACTCAGAACCTTCCTGAAAGCCCTTCTGCTTTTCCTATTACGAAAGGATGCTCTTTTAGTAAAGCCTAGGATCTCACTCTATTCCCTCCATTTCAGGGCTGGGCTGCAAAGAGCAATATAATGTCTAGTGTTGAATCATCCAGCTAAGTATGAGAGAGAGTAGTAGTTTGTGGTTAAACATCTAAAAAAAATTTTAAATTAGGTTTGCTGGCCCCAAATGAAATAGCTGACTTCTATGGGTGGGTCAGCCCTTAAGTTTTTCTTCATTAAGATAGGTACTATGTAGAGCTGGCCCCAGAACGCTTAGCACTACTGAACCACACCCATATCTGACATATCTGGTCTGGCAGTTTCTTCATCTTGTCATTAATCCAAGATTCATTTTACTTTTCTTTAAGCTATGAACTTACTGTTCAGATTTTCCTCCAAGCAGCAAATCCACGGCCTTCAGGATTACAGCAGAGAAACATAGTGGAGCCTGTCAAAGTTTTAACCGCTGCAATTGATAATGTCTGTCTTCAGCTGCTCCAACTTTGGGCTGCACATGCCTCCCTGCTTCTGCATGCCTCCCTGCTTCTGTCTGGACCAAAGTAGAAGGAAATTTGCCTAGCCAGTGAATGCAGAAGGCGGCTGAAGCACCCAGATGAAGACAGCCCAATACAGTACAGTACATAACTTCTCTTAAGATTTCCCCTCAGGGCCTGATGGGAGTATAGAGTATCACTTCACCTGCACTTAAGGGTTGCAGCAACATTTGAAACCCAGCTAAGCCTCTCCTGCTTTAGAGACCAACTACTCTTTGAAATCAATTACACAATGCTTCCAAGTAAGCCAACAAAAGATAGCTTACTAGCTCCCTCATAAGACTTATCTTATGAATTATGACTGCAGACATCTACTGCTTTCCAATTATTATTATTATTATTATGAGCTATAGCACTAATTCAGTTCATTAGAGGCAAGAATAGCTCCTAACACATTCTTGGAAATAAAAAAATGCAGTAGTTTTGAAAAAAATGTATAATTTCTTACTATGCTGAGTTCTCTTGAAGTTATTATACACACTGTCACTTAATCTTTGAAGTCCTTTGGAAATTGTTTGCTGTTGCCTTAATAGAATCACAACATCTGTATCAACTGTAGATCTGCAGCTCCATCACTTACCTGATCAAAGAGTTGCTTCCCTGTAGTGTTGGGCTGGATGGCAAACTCCAGCTCAGCATCCATGGTGGTAACACGCACACTAATCTGGAAGACAAAAAATGAATCATCACAACACATGCTTTAAGTGACACTACCCAATAATGAAAACCAACATCTGCCTACAGCCAGGGACCAGCTGCCAAGCCTCCAGGAACTTCACTGCCAGTGGTTACAAAATCACCTGCCCTGCCAGCAGAGTGCTCCCAGTTCCCCTGTAGAATATAAAACTTTCCTGTTTCACAGTGTAAGAGTTTACCCTCTCTGTTCCTACTAATATTCTCATCTATATACTGACACATGTGAGAGCCATTTGCAGCTTATGAAGTTGAATTTCTAGTGTAGAACATTCTGGTGTCTTTCACAAAAGCAGAGATGTTCCAAACCTCGGTACGCACAACCAGACATCCAACCCTTGCATTTGAAGAATGAATATCAAGGAAGTCCCTGGAAGCATTAACAGCTCAGCCTGCTACAGAAGACTAGTCAATACTAACAATACCATTCCAGTTTCCATGGGTATTTGGAGAAATTATAAGGCACAATTCCTGATATGCTCCAAGGGCTGTGGGTACAAAGCAGCCAGAACACAAGGATGATCTCATGTGCTAAGGCAAAAAGGATGCATGCTGAACTAACTTACGTACTACTACGTGCAGACCCTTCACAAAGCAGTAGAAGTATCTCTATATAGTTGCTTACTGCTTTCCAATTCTTTCAGGGAGGTGAAAATCTCTGAACACTGAAGAAATGGTTTAGGTGTAATTTAATATTGCAGTAAAGATTTCATTAGCCTTAGACGTAAGATGATCATGAATCATCTTCCAGAAGAAACATTATTTGACACACTCTATCTTGAGAGGAAAGTCTCACCATCACATTTCCACCTGTGAAATGAAAGTGGCAAGGGATTGCAGTAAGGGAGTTTGCAGTTTCATCCCACAGAAGCAGGAAGACATCTGTACATCTTTCACCAACAGTTCTCATGAAGCAAGTTAAACAGCAGAGGCATTTCACCTCAAACATTAGTGTAAAACATAGCCAATTCCATCCATAACTCCTGATCATTACTGGAAAACATCATGCAGATTCTTAGGGGTAGATAGGAATACTCCTGCCTGAACGCAGATGCCTTAACTTTTGACCAGGCAAAAGTAAGGCCTGCAAGTACACCAAGCTGAGAATTCATTTCTATTTGCGTATCTATGAAAAAGGTAAAGATATTTCATAATTTATGAACACAAGGTGCAGATATTTTAGATCAAGCTGTTTTAATGCTTTTCCATCAAAGCAAAGGTTCAAAACTTGAAGTTGTACAGACGAGAGACTCACAGTGCACCAAACCCCAGCATACAGGCCTTGCATTCATAGTTCTCATTCTTACCAACAGCCATTTACCCCACATCAACAAATCCTGATTTATGTGCTCTTACGTGAAATCAATCCTTCTTAGCACACTCCACCAGCCTTCCAGGGGTGAGGGGAATTATGCTGTGAACAGTTTCAGTAAGAATAACTCAAACTCACATTTAGATTATAAGCTAACCACATGACACTAGAGACCAAAAAAGCTAGAGTAAGCAGAGAAATATTCAAGGAACCACCCAATACTGATACGATCACAGCCAGTTCTGATCCCTGTATTTCTACTGAGTACATGGACAGATTTCACATCTTGTTTACTAAGAAAGCAGCAGCAGTCTGCAGGAGAGCTACAACTAGGGGTTTTCTTTTCCCATAAGCAAGAAGCATTCTGCTAGTTAAGTCCAAGTCAAGTGTCGAAAGAGACCACTACCTCCAAATACATTTTGAAGTTTCCCAAAAAGCCTACTTGAGCCTAGGCACACCACTATTTTGTACTTGATAACCCCTCGTGATGAACCTAAAGGCTTTCTTGTTTTAAGTTTAGCTAAAAATTTAAGCATATTCTGTAAAAGGTTAAAGGTAGGCTTAGCACAGCAAAGCTGAAGTCAAGAAGAGTTGCAGTTCTAATTGTTGCATACATAAGGAATGCTATTTAGACATTATTGGAGCAAAGATATCATGAACAAGCAGACCAGGAGTAAGTTGGCTTTTAAACACTCTGAACCTTCTGACACAATGAAGTCAAACTGAGGAAAAACCATCCCATAGAAGTAGCAAGGAAAGAGCAAATGAACTAAACTCATCAGCAATCAACCTTCGTTTAAAATTAGCAGCTTTCAATAGCATGCAGTTGCCTTAAGTTCTCTTGCTATACCTTCCCAAAATTATTCTCCTCAGATCCTATATGTTGACAATTGGCTAATTTCACAGTGCTTTGGTGAACGAAGAATCCAGTCACTTGCTAGAAGGGCTGAATGCACCCCAAAACAGCTTTGCTACTTATACTTGGAAAGCAGTCTCTTCTACCAGAAAGAGTGCAGGCTTGTAAGTCTGACTTGCCCAGCACACCTACCAGCGAGAGCAAAGATGTCCATAAGCCACGACTCAGTATAGAAGGGGTTACATTAAATGAGCCATTGAGCAACAGGTTGCTTTTTGTTAGTTTAAAACTCTTTCCCTTTCACCTAAAACACTAGCATATCAGCTACCATGAAAGAAAAATAGTCTTTTTGGTCCACTGTTTATGGATAAAACACAGTAGCTACTCTTAACTGATATCATCTGCATAGGTGATTGAACGCTGAAGTATCTGAGCGCAGAGGAAGCACCAGAAAACAGAACTGAAAACATTTGTGGCAGCTCTTTGCAACCTGTGCTCAAATAGCTTTTAAGCTATTCGGAGCAAATCAGACCTTAAAATTTAAAATAAAGCTGCTTCAGTAAGTATCCTCATAATTCATGCAGAATACTTATTTGTAAGACTCACATCTTTGTTAGCACAGTAAAATAAGGTCCCATGCTGGAACCAGCAAAATTCCCTCATTGTCACTCAAATGCACTTAAGCTATCTGACCAGTTATCATCCTTCAACTAGTACATTGAATAGGAAGAGATATACTTTTTTCCCCTAGCAGGGCCCCCTGTGCTCAACATGAGTAGCAACCTAAGGTTTAGAAGCAGCAAAGTGTTGAACCGGGTCTGCACTTGCAACTTCAGCCTATGCTATTTTAGAAGACAGCATGAGCTAAGATACCACAGGAAACAGGCTTGTCCTTTAGAGAACCACACCCTGGTAATGCTAGCTTCCCTGATCTGAACAAAGTTTTAACACATTCAATAGCATACTGCTGTTAACTGTCAGCAGACCGAGCTGGGGAAAGCATGTCCTGGGCTGTACCAGTGACATTTTAACCACTAGTTTCGTAGTAATTTAATACTTGGCTGAAAAGTTAGTTTGCTGTAAAATTGAGCTTTAAGCAGCCTCTTGGGTGTGGAAACAACATACAAATAATTTTTTCCCATATGTTACCAAGCCCGGGTTTTTTTGAGCCAGTTGTTGTGAACTGGAAAAACAGAGTGAGGTTGCTACTATTTCAGGTGGTGGGAGGCACTGCTTTCTATTCCCAGTTAGCAGATAAGAGGCCTGACAATACTGCAAAGCAGATGCAGCTTTACCAAGTGTTTTGTTTCATTTCAAGAGCCTGCATACTGGGACAGAAATACAAATCAGTTCTCCTAGCATGTAAAAAGGCTGAAAAACCAAGCACCAAGGGGGCTTCGTTCTGAAAGATACCCAGGGGCCACCTCATTATTGGCAAGTCAGTTTCACTGATCTTAATGGTGCTCTGCCTGCAGCTCAAACTACAAGAGATCTACGGACTGCTATAATCTCTACCTGACAAGTAAGTGCCAGGCACTGCATGCTTACCTTCATCCTCCTCATTCAAAGTCCTACTTTTAGTAAAACCACTCTACTGAGGCATTCACAGCCAAGTACTGCCCAACACAGATGTTACACAAGGGTTACACAACAAAAGTGCTATACCAGAAGAAAGCCAGCATGATCCAGTCCCATCATAATTTAGACTTTTTTGCCTTGTCCCTTGAGAATTACCCTGCCAAAGCACTTTTAAACCATTTATCTAGTTTACCATCAATGCTTATTCTAAGAAAAGCCTCAAGATTCATTAGCATTAAGCTTTTATACTTTGTATTTCTAAACCATCTAATGAGGTTTACCTAGGTTTGAGGGCTGGCATAACCATCAGCATGCTTACCGTTTGGGTTGCAAACAGAATAAATGCTCCTCAATAAGAGAACCAACTTGGACTGCTGAGCATATACAAATCTAGCTCTGTCAGTCCAGACAGCCAAGGTGCACACTGCTGAGAGGTAAGGAGCACAAGTAAATACAGTGAGAAAAAGACACTGCCCACCAGCGATCAGATCACAAGGTCCATGGTGGCAGCACTCATCGCCAAGTACACTACACCTCTTTTCCAAAATTTATTGTTAGTAAGCTTTTGTCTTAAACTTTCAACACTCAGGAGGTGTTTTTAGAGGACTTACTGGATTTCATCATCAACAGATTTACCAAAAATACTATCCTAACACAGTAATTTATACTCAAATTCTATTTAAAGTCACTGAAATTTTCATCATAGCATTTATAATGCACTCACTGCTGCATCCAAGTGTCTGCAACCCTCTAGAGTCTGCTTAGATCTTAAACAAGCAGAAGTTTTACCCTAGTAGGTGGCCTCTAAATAGCCTTCTTTAGTCTTTCCATCATTATTTAATATAATATTTTGCATACAAACAGCTAGCAACATTATATGAAAAGTTTACAGAGGAGGCCACCTTGCATATTACAAGAAAATTCAAGTATCACATTTGAACAGGCAAATTTACACTCACCAAGCTAAAAAAATACTCAAGAAAAAAGCTCATATTTAACTGATTCATTTCATAACAGCTACAGGAAAGAGCTAGAAACCTAGCAACTCTTCCTCTTCTCTATTTGAGGAATTACCATTGTTCTACCAGTCTAAGCACAGCTAAAGATTGCCACTACCAGAGCATATTAAAGAGCTTCCTGCTGCTAAGGACAGTGTTGTGGTGAAGGCAAGACCTCCTGCACAGACACAACTTCTTGCATGGAAGAGACGCTGTTCCAGCCCCCACAGCAGCTGCAGCCAAAGAAAGCTCCTTTTGATAGGCAAAAGCTTCCACAAGCTACAGGACACCACCACCCTCCTCCCATGGTGTTTAGCAGACTACAGGAGACAGACTTAATAGACAGTGATACCAGGCACTTATCTGCAACATCTTTTCTGAAATTTTAATATTGCCCATATACCTTCAAGTCTCACTTTCTGCCCCACTGAGACTCCCAATAAGTTTTACTAGCAGCAATGATTATCAGTTATCTTCCAGGTCTCTGAGTGAGCCCTACTAATAACCTGCTATAACTACTTCCTAAGATGAAAATTTGTAGCTACATATGGCAGGACAAACAGGAAAGACTGATACCGTCACACTAAGTAACGGATGTATTACTTGTACTAATGCCCCAGCGTGTAGAGCAGTGCAAGAGGTAGAACAGACAATTCTGTTTGTCATAAGTTGAGACAGGAACAGAGTACTAGGAAATACATATCAGAATAATAGGTAGAGTCAACACAACAGAGTATCAACCTCTGAAAAACCCTGACCCTGAGCTAAAGCTTCTTTCCTCCCTGAATTTCCTGAATGCAAGGAAGCTGTTATACCCTGCTGGTCTGTAGGCTTCAAGCTTCAGATATTCATGCTTCCCAGGTTCAAGCCACCAAGTGGACTATTTCTGGAAAAAATTGCATAGGGAAAAGTCATACTTTATTGCTCATTTGACTGTTACAGAACAGAAGTAAGTTCAGTTAAGAAGAAATTCCAGGCCATCCTTTACAGGCCCTCTATGCTATAGGGCACCAGTTCACCCAGCAGTTACTGCACGTAAAGATACTAGACTAACACCATGCATCAGTTCCAACAGCTCTGACCAGAGAAGCACATCAAATCCAGCTGGAGTTGCATGAACTCTGAACTCAAGGTCTCATAAGGCACCCTAATAATCTAAAAGCCTTCCCAGTTTTGGCTTTCAGCAAGATTAGCAACCATATAGTAAGCATAACAAGAATTGTTCCCCTGTCCCTTAAAACGCACAACTGTTTTCTGGAGGACAAATGCTCCCCAGGGCTGCGTTTCACTTCCCACCATGCTGGCCAGCCAACACGGGCCCCACTGTGAGGACAGGAGTTGCACACTGATCTGCAGAGCATACCAGGGCATCGTGCTTTGCACAGCCTCAGAACAGCATCAGAGGTAATGCCCCCCCACCTGCAGCACCAGCGATACTCACAGACATCTGGCTCCTTCCAGCACTCTGCCGAAACAGTCCTGGGTCCTCTGTGTCAGGGTGAGGCTGGAATCGGATCATGTGAAAGCGCTTGCAATTTCTAAAGGGATTACACTTAATTAAACCAAGCCCCCTTCCAGCAGTCTTAAAGGGCCTTTTCATACCCCTAAGCTCATCAGGGAACAGAACTGCAGCAGGCACATCCCAGGCACCAGCCCTGGCCCCGCCGCACTGCAGCCCCCAGAGAGAGCATTAACCCTCCAGACAGTTCCCTGGAGCTTCCCAGCCCTCTCCACCACCCTCCTCCCAGCTCAACCAGGGACACAGCACTCCTCACTTGACTGGAGCCACAGGGGGGCCAATAAGGCCAAGGAAGGCATCCCATTCCACCCCACTGTAACAATTTGAATAAAGTCACCATAATATAGTGGAGGAGGAAGCTTGCCCACCTTTGATGCACTCAGTACCAGTGAGCCAGAAGTACCATTTATGTGCTATAGAGTACATGTTATAACATCACCCTTACAGGCACTGATTGTGTCTTGGCTTTGTTTTGGTACCTAACTACAGCCTGTAGCAAGAACTCACCCTTTAAAGAATCCTTAATGATTTTAGTGCAGAGCCTGAAGACGAAGAGCTGATGTTACAGAAAAATTGAGCTTCCTTGCACATACATCTTTTAGTCATCTTATGCTAAGACTAAAAATGGACACAAGCAAAGATCATTATCTGAAAACGTTTTACTAGGTATGTAAGACACCCCCATGACTGTTGTAAGAGGAAAAAAAAAATTGCACTTTCCCCACCCATCCCCTGTTCTCTTTGCACATTTGACAGCACAGCATCTAAGCTCATTTTGCAGAAGTAGTTGTCAGTTATTCAGTTGGGGCTATCTTTAATGTCATTTCCGACAAAGCCAGACAGATACAGAGTTGACTGTACCTTTCAGCAATACCCTAGTTATAAACACATCCCAATTGTCTGCACCTGCTGTATGTTAAGGCATAACACAGGACAGTCAGCTATAGATTGTGGATCAAATTTCTGAAGGTACTGAGATGCCTACAGATCTTGCCGCTTACTGCCTTTCTTATGCATTAAGTTACCTTATGCACCCAACCACCATTTAAAACTAGCTCAATATTACAAGCTTCAGACTACTTTACATGAACATGACACACATAGCTGTCATTAAAGCACAAAAAATGCCAACTGTAACAGTCAGACTCGGCAAGAAATGGCAGGTTTACATGAAGCTTACAGTAAAATTTCATCCACTGTTATACTGAATTCCACAGCTCAGTGTCATCTACTAAGGGAAATTTCAGTTTGTACCAATAATAAAACTAAATTAAAAGCCACCTGCAGAGGGAGGACAGGCTTCTCTGTAAGCAGCCAGCAACAAAGGGAACAAGGGACAGGATACTCCAATCTCAATTAATGGGCTCAACCACTGTTTGAGTTCAGCTTGGCAGAGACATCAAGAACTATAGTCGGAAAGCACAGTAAGAAGCTACGCTTATTAGCTTCAGTAACAAATATTTGTTTCTGGCCTATTCCCTTATCCCCACCACCCCCCTTGCAGAGGGATGGAGGAGATCATACATCTAGTGTGCTATGAAACACACATCACTGGCTCTAAACCAAAAACCACGAGGAACTGGCAGCATCCTCCAGATTCCACTGGAAAGCGCATATTGCTGCTGACTGACCTGGAGATCACAGTCACAGACTCAAGGAGAGTCCATAACCACTGGATTTATGTGCAGAGCCCTATAGCCATATATGCAATATACTGCTCTACCCTAAGTATACCACATGTATTAATAAGTTCACTTAAAAAAAACCCAACAAACTTCCTTCATTTAAAATCAAGTGGCAGATATGGCTGAGCAGCACCCCATCAATAAAATCTCATACTTAGGTCAGCATTTGAACTAAAAATTATAAAAGAGCAAATCACTTGAATTGCAACATGATTATCATATACAAGCAAGTTGGCTAAATGATAAACTGAAGAAAAGCTGGGAGAAGGCACCACCAGCTGACATCCCAGGAGGACAAACAGTTCTGTTGGTTCTGGTGCCCTCTGAGGCCGTGGAAGGTGTTGAGCTGCGCCCCACTCCACTGCAGCACAGGCTGGTCTGCAGGCAGGGAAGATGCAGCTGCTGCAGCGCAACTTCACTGCACAGCCCTGTGGTCACATGAGCACCAGAAAGCCCCATCAGGGAAGCAACTGGGCTAAATCTAACTAGATTTGCACTCATGTGGTCTTATTCCTTCCCTGTGAAGAAGCACAGCAGCAAGCCAGCTTAGATTCAGAAACCGCTGTGGAGCCACACCTTAACAAAGTCACATTAGAGCTGTGTCCCCCCCTCCACTGGTTGCTCTTAGTCCCTAGCAAGGCAAGATGACCTATGTGGGCAGCAAGCTGCAGCTTTCACACAGCTTCAGGACCCAAGCTGTTGAGGACAGCAAGAGGAAAAAGCTGCCACAGGAAGCGAGCCACAGCAACAGCAGGCAAGACTGAGAAAGTTCACAGCTTTGAAGAGTCTGCTTGCAGAAACTGAACAGAGGAGGAGGGAGCACCTGAGCTGCAGGAAGCCAGACATGCCCTGTGACACAAGTGTGCATCTGACACTTCTCACACTTCAGCAGAGACACCGAGGGGGTGTTGCCAGTGCAGAAAGTGCTCTACCCGTAACTTCCAACAAAACTCACCTCTAAAGCACTTTTTACCAACACGGGGCAGGGGGAAGCTGGTTACAGCACACTGGCCATTAAAAAGCTACGCTGCAGGTTACCCACTCTTCTAGCACTTGGTGACTAACATGGAAATGTTTAGAAGTACCTCTGCCCCATGCGGAGCTTGGAAGAGCAGAGAATTTCTGCTTTATCTAACAAAGGGATTCAAAATAAGCTGATTCTGTGTCCATGCCAACAGCATTTTCTATACAAGTTTTCTGACAGGGTTTATAGCAGGCATTGTATCCAGTGGTTGAAAGAGCCAATCCCTATTCTTGAAAAAGTATAAGGAGAAGAGACTGACTGAGGTGGCTCTAAAAATCTGGTACAAAATACAATACTAAATAGTAAATACTAATACTAGTCAGTTTCAGACAGGAAACCAAGTGACTTATCCTAATATAAACCCTCCTGTCATACTATAGTATCGGAGCTCCAAATATGTATTTGTTTGGCTGTTAACACAAGAGACTATTTTGAGATTAATTGGGACTGCTCATCTCAGGAAAATAAAGGAAAATAAAATTCTTCCATACAGCCAGTGGTAAACAGGAATGTTCCCATTTAGAAAAAAAAAAAATCCGTTTCCTTGAAGACACTTGCTGCCATTGAAAAAGGTAATGCCTACAGAGCAGAGCAACACAGCAGTATACTGTTGCTTTTCTGGTTCTCAAGACTAAGTGTGAGAAGCCACAGCTGCCTTCATTTTGAAGTCCCCCTTTGCAACTGATCAATACCTAGTATTCGGAGGGGCCTGAGTACAGGGTAACCAAGTGAAGCCTGAGGGAATCCTCCTTGCAGGACATGTCCATCAGTCCAGAGATCAGTTACTCATATCTAATCAGGGAGTCTACTTCAGGCATCCTTATACAAACTAAAGCTTCTTTTTTTTCCTTAAGCGGTGAAGAATCAGATTTATTACCCCCAAGGACAGTCTCTCTAAAAAAAATGGTCTCCCGCAAACCACATTCACAGAGCTCACAAGAGGGCTTCAAAAAAAGCCTAATTCTTATGCAAAGGGACTGACGTTTGCAGTTGCCTTACTTTAGAGGCCTTCACTCACCTACCCTGCCCCAACTTTTCAGTTTTCTCATAATCAATGTTTGAAAGGTCCAGAGCTGTCATCTTTGATTGGTACTAGCAAGCACACACTAAATGGAAGAATGCAGAGTCATGCAAAGCCAGGGCTATGCCAATGCTTCTTAATAGGTTGGAGAACTCAGCATTTTAGAACTCTGGAGGCATCATTTACCCAATTTAATTAGTGATCTGATTTGGACAGGCAACTTTTTCAGGAATAAAAATTCTATTCTATAGGAAGATTACTACAAAGTTATTCATTCAAAACAATAAAAAACAAAAGACAGGGAATTCCCCTGCCCCCTACACAGCATGGCTTCCGAAATCATTAATGACATGTTTCCAAGTTAAAGCTACTTGAATATAATTCCCTCCTTTTCAACCAAGCAGATAGTAAGTAGTCACATCCTACCAGTGGTGTTTCAACACCATGGCTCCTAGCAGCTTGCCACCCTGTCCAGAGGGCAAACAAGTTTCAGTTTGACAAAAGGAGTTGCAAGATGAGAATACTAAGCTAGTAAAAGAATCCATGGGTGGATCCCCACATTTACAGTCAAGTCCAGATACTTGTATGCCACTTATTACACAATTTACTCACAACTTTGTGCAATGGATCAATTCCTCTATTTTTGCCATTTCCTTTCTCATAAATAGACTCCTTATGCACCTCCCTTCGCTTTCCTGTAGCTGTTCCAAGCCATTAACATTGCCGTTTGCTATTTCTTTAGAGCTAGTTTGAAGAGACCATCAGAATAACTATATTTGTACCTGTTCTTTGAGCTACCCAGAGAACATCCTTTACTAGTCAAAACCCAGAAGGGGATTAAAAAAAAAATCATGGGGAAAAACCCTGAGCCCTCTTCCACAACATCTGGATCAGGAGGTGAAACTCAGAGCAACATCTAGCCATATGCAGTTACCATCATTCAACTTCTACACCCCGGGTAGCTTTGGGTTTTGTTTTGGGTTTTTTTGTTTTGTAAATACCCATTTGTTTTGTGCCTGTTAGAAGGTGCTATTCTCTGGAGAAATAGTATATGCTATTATGGCCTCTGCACCCTAATAGTAGGGTTGGCAGTTGTACTTCACATGTCTGAGCTTAACCACATCCCTAGCTAAAGCTCTTCAACTTAAAGGCAGTCAGCAGGGCAGTGGGTGTGTCTGAAATGCCAGCAGTGGTATGGGTGACATTCCTCACAGCTACTGTGTGCCCCTCCTAGGCAATCCTATTCACAGGTTACAAACAAGTATTTTGTGCCCCCCCACCCCTTAAATTGTACACCGCACACTAGTGTTATGATCCTGGCTGCTCCTGCAGTAACTTAACCAGCAAAACAGTCTTCTGAGAAGACTCCTAGAGGGCAGCTTTTCCCCCCACCCCTAAACTTGCCTTAGTCTAGTTCTGCCCTCCCAAGCTTCATTCCAAAGGCAGGGGATTTCCCAGTACTGTTTAACAGCTGCAAAGACCCAGTTCAAGGGGTTAAGCAGACAAGCCTGGTAGCCAAGATGCATTTCCAGACAGCCAATAAGCTTTCCAAACCTAGCATCCAGTGGATGTCTGCCAAAATTACAAACAGCTATTTTGCTGGAAGGGGCTCAAAACAAGATCAAGACAGGATGCTAACAACACGATCAAGACAGGATGCTAACAACACAAGTGTGAGCTGCATAGAGGCACCACATGTACAGTAAGTACTTGAGGTTCATGAGCTAATAGACTAAATATTCATTCCCTACGTAAAGGTCTCTAAATTCACCTGTGGTTAAGAATTGTTTTAGCGGTAACTTGGAATTGAGGGCAAATAAAAAAAAAGCTATGCTCAGACGCTCTGCTTCTCATTCAAGAAACTTTCCACAGGGAAGACAGCATGAAGATAACTGCTGTGACTAAGCTCCTCCTTCCAAAGGATTCTAGTGTTTGGATGAACAAGTCAGAAGGGTGCTTATCTGTTTCACATGCTTCTCTGTTCTTCAACCAAGAGACACCTAGCATTTCAGCTCACTGGTAATGAGAGGGGCAGCTGAACACAGGGTTGCCTGTTTCAGACATCCAAAGCACTGCCTGGGTGTGGCACACCAAGTTCTTGGCCAGCTCACAGCACTCACTGAATATCTGAACAATAGCCAGACTTCTAGGAGCTAGAACACAGCCTTACTGTGGGATCTGACTGCCCAGACTATGAGCCATCCCTCCAAATTTAACTGCAGGCACAGTCAAGTGTGAGGTAAAGCTGTTTCATCATCCTGTGATTTTCAGTTTTATCATTTCCAGTGTGCTAGACAAATCCTGCAACTTCCTTTCAGTACAGGGTCTCATTTAGGCTGTCTGCCTTTTCATACCTATTTAGGTCATGGTTCCCTAAAATGCAGGATTTCCCTGAAATGGCTCAGTTCTATGCTTCTTTTTAATATTCAGTTTCCCCACCCACATTTGCTTCCCTCGCCACCAACCTATTTTAGGTTTTTAATAGCTCTATTGGGACTGTACATAGTTTATAAAAGACCAGCTTGTGATTGCTGAAGTACCTTTTGTTACTTTAAGCTCCATCTAGTTCAAGCACTTGAGCTTTCCTAATATAGAGGAGAGTAGCTACAACACCAAGATACACAGAACCGCGTGTCCCAAAGGGCTCCCAAATGGGCGCAGAGCTGCTCAGGGAGCCGCAGAGAGCAGTGCCAGCACATGCAGGGTGTGGTCCCACCACCACAGCAAACCATCCCAAACAGCCTGCACTCTCCCACTGCCTTCTTTGGGTTCTTATTAGCACTCCATGACTACGCCACAAGCAGGACCAAAGAATGAATCAGGCTGAGAATAACTCAGTTAAATTTTCCAGCAGAACCATTTAATTGGTCCAATTCACTACATTTACACAGGGGCACTGCTACTGGCACAGATTACAGGAAGAGGGAAGGGTAAGATGGCTTTTTGGGTACAATTGGACAAGATGGGCCAAGCTATTGAACCACTTCTTATTCCTCACTCCCAGGCACTCCTGCTTTATCCTTTGCAGTAGCTCTGATACACAACCCCTTGGTGAGGTTTATCACTCATCAAGCCACATGTGCACATGCCATTAACCCAGCTTTCTGCTGAGCTAGCAGAACAGAACTGATGCACTATTGAGTTGGACTAACTGAGGCACACAGATGGGAGCAAAACCTCACAGTGACAGCAAACCATCAAAGCTCTCAAACATGCAACCAAGTCGATCTAGTTCATTAAAGGCTGCAATTAAATGCACACTCTCAAGTTCACACTCATACACCTCTTGAAATTGGGCTATTTGAAAAGAATGCCTGATAAACTTCAGTTATCACTTGAGACCTAGATGCATGCATGAAGACATTGCTAAATGCCCAGGAATCCCAGTGGTCAAGTAACAAGTCTTCCTTTTAAATACAGGCCCATCACATACCACGCTTACAATGTACAGAATTAAGGGTAGATGATAGTTGGATATTCTATAGATCAGGCAGACACCATGAGACCAAGCAGTCAAAAACCAGCCATAGTAGAAGGTATCACTTAGGCTGTTTCAGATGCAAAAAATAAATAACATTCTGCATCATATAGCCTTTCACAGAAGGCCTGACTAAACTGAAAGAAAAAAAGACAACACTTTTTTTTTTTTTTAAATATAAGAAAACACTTAATTACCCCTTCTACTCCAGAATATTTCTTCTTTAACCTTTCAGGGAGTTCTCACAAAGTCTATTAAAAAAAAAAGTTACAGCTACCTGAACGTAATTCATACCTGGTGGACTTGAGTTAAAGGCTGTAGCTATCTCTGCAGTTTTACCGAGAGACAGAGTCATAATTTAAAGAACAGAATAAAGCCTTAGACTTCCAGTGACTGCTACAGAGTCAAGCTATTCCCAGTTTGCTACAGGGCTGCGTGTTCTGAAACAGTGCTATAAGCATTGCTAAGAAGCAACTATCAAATGCATCAGTAACATACTGCCTCAGGACTCTTGCAGCTTAACATCATCTTCTGGCCTATGCTAGCTTTGTGTGGGAAAGTGTTTTTAGAATACTGCCCGGACATAAGCAGAGGCACCCTGCATAGATCAACTGTACCAGCAAACACAACAGATAAGACAGCTGTACAAGTAACTCGGCTTATATTGTGTTCCTTAAAAAAGGGTTTGCTTTTGATAGTTTTTAATCATTATACCTGACTAGCTCTTACTTTCTCCATGCCTCTGCACTCCAGAAGATGAGGTTAAGAACTTCCAGGCACCTACACAATACTTCGCAAGTTCCAGTACTTTCCAAGTTATCTTTGTCAAGAACTATTGTCCCAGTGTAACAAAAACAAGACCCTGAACAATCCAATCTAACTTAGAAAATGATCCAACTTTGAAATTGGCCTTGCTCTGAGCATGGGGTTGGATCAGATGACTTCTAGGGTTCTCTCCCAGCTTCACTTTTTTCAATAATTTTACAAGACCTCAGAGGCTGTTGGGGAGCTACCCTAGCTTAAACATTTATAATGCTCATGACAGAAACTGACTTCTTGTATCAAGTGGGCAGGAGCTATTTCCTTACATGATTTTCAGTTTCAATATTTAGATCCTTTAAACTTCCTCTACAGAGAGGTTATGGACTATCTTTATGCAGCCAAACATACAGATATGCCAAACTGTTAGTGGTCTTCCTGAAGCTGGAGGTCAAAACTGAGAAACACAATTGAGTAGTAGGAAGAGAAATAGCCAGATGCTGAGTACATCTCCTGTGTAAGTCAACATACATGCAAATGTAACTTACAAAAGCAAACAGGAAAACTTACTAGACTAACCAGAGTCAGGGTTAGTCTGCAAAGCAACCTTCTGCAAGGAGCATTCATAAGTCAACTTGAGAGCTTAGCTCTTATTCAGACCTGCTGTGTAGGGTTGCTTTCTGGTTTTGTTTTTTGGGTTGTTTTTTTTTTCCAGGGTTTTTTTCCGTATGCTAAGGAACGGCAGCATAGGATTTGCAGGCATTAATTCAACTTTGATCAAGGCCTGGGGCTCCTTCAGCGTTCCTGCATGCAGATACCTCACCCCCAACCGTACATCTCCAGAACGCTAGGAGCAGCAAGAGCAGCTAACTACTCTTGCTCAGGCTTGTTGTGAAAACAGATAGATCCACATTAATGCATCTAATAACCCATCTTTCCCTAAGGGAATGGCAGACCAATGAAATCACTTGGTTTACAAGACCGTCTGAATCCCCTCAGATCCAAATTATTTTCGAATCCTTCCAGACACTGCCAAATCAAAGATGTCATTAGAATATTGTAAAAGCATTTCACTGGAAAGTCCTCTATGCCAAACTTTTCTGAGACCAAAGCATTTGCACACTCATTTGCAAAGAGAGAAAGAAAAACTTGAAAGGACAGAGTAATTCAGCACACAGTCCCAAGATACAAAGGAAAGAGTCACATAACATGCACCCCTCCTCCAAACTGAGGGAACCAGCTTACTGAGAAGCAAGCTATGATGCAGTGAATCTTAAATTTGAAATACCTTGTAGGAATTTGAGGGGTTCTACATAAAAAGAAGAGACACCCACCAACCAGCTTTTTTTGCAGTACGAATGACACTTTCAAAACTTAGCTATGGAAGTGGCTGGCCACCTTCTCTGACTGAGCTACATTTGGTGCTTAGTGGCAGACGAGACTTTGCACAGAGGTGAACGAAGTACAGAGCAAGCAACGAAGCCTATATATTAAATTTGTCAGAACTGAAGCAGCAAAGGAGAAGCAGGACAGCCTTCTGTCAGATTTCCACTTGGTTATTTAGCATTTGTCAGAACAAACAGAGCATTGCATTTCCTGTGTATGATGCTCAAGCAAGTATTGTTCAGGACATCTCATCTTCAGTTGATTACTCTGATCTTTCGGCAATTTGGAAGTTACTTAGTCTTTCTATTTGCTCTATCTTTTGATAGAGAGATTCAAGACAGACACTACAGTGATATGTTCTTACAGCTGAAGATGCTGACATGTATCCTCATTCAAAAAAGATCTCTATGCTATTCTGCAAAGGGGTGTTCAAAATGAGCATAATACATTGCACTGCAGCTTGCAGTCAACCTTCAACTTGAGATGTTAGTAACAAACCACAGAGCAAGATAAAGCAAAAAAAAACAAACCACACACACTGCAGGTTTTTGAGCTTTAACTCGCTTCCGCATGTATGGCTGTCACCACAACATAGTGCAAAAGACTTTAGTGTATATAGATTTCATGTAGCCTAACACACTTGCAACAGCAAGTCATTAAAAGAAGAGTAAGAAAATTCTGAGTCTTCAGGAACTTACTGCTTCCCAGTTTGTCAAGGCTGGGTCAGAATACCATCAGTTTGAGGTGCAGTTTAGTGTTTTAAGCCAAAAAAAAAAAAAAAAGTTTTATCAGCAGGGTTTTTTTTT
>NW_008796193.1:178335-184053 GCF_000699145.1 Aptenodytes forsteri | reverse complement strand
TTCAATTTGAGGTGAAGTTTAGTTTTTTAAGCCAAAAAAAAAAAAAAAAGATTTCATCAGCAGGATTTTTTTTGAACACCAAGTTCAGGTAACAGAAGCTCCTTGCTTGCTTTTTGGAACAAAGGACTAATGTTACAGCAGCAAGGAAAGCATGTCATCTCAGTATTCCAGGAAAGAATAAGTTAAAGCCCAGCTCCCACAACAAAGGCAGCAAAATGGAGCTGCAGGCTAGAGGACTAAGACACATTGCTTATTCAAGTATTTTCTTGGTTTAGTAATAAAGCGTTTTATGGTGCTGAATAAGAATGCTCTCAAAGCCTACCACCTGTCCAACCATGGACTCGGAGCTTTCAGGTATTATAAGTAATACTAGCCTTTTCTGACCCCGTTATTCAAGCTACTAGTAACCTTGCAGTTTGAGGCAGCTCACAAAATGAGCAGTCATGTGTAACAGTTCATTCATACAGCAGCTTCTGGTTCTCTAGGAGATTGTGGATATTGCCTAGAACATAATAATTCTACTGCTCTCTGCTTCCTATATTTCATCAATACAAACAAATTCACATGTTGAGTGCTCCTTGGTGAAAAATACAGATACCGCAACAAAAATCCAGTTGCTCACACAGCACTTTTTCAGAAATAGAAGAAAGGTTTCTCAGCTTGAGGTAAGCTCAGATCCTGATTTTTCACCGAGGATAAGTGTAGCCACAGAGCACTGAATACAGCCAGACACTGGATTCAATACATCTCAGCTAGAGTTCTCATTATCTACCCAATAAAACAAGTGGACTGGTTAACTTCATTTTTTCAAAAGTGATTTTAAGTTTCCTTAATATATAGATATGTGTAGGGGCAAATGAAGTAACCAAATGTTGGCAAAATAGTTATTGATGCTTAAGCTTTTGATCTCATCTCACAGAGTTATCTTAACATTTGGTATGTAACATATAGTAGTTACAAACGGTAAACTAGAAAAGCAACACCTTTCTTATGCATGCTGTGCAGTGTCTCCATTAATGAATGCTGTCAAACAAAACTTAGTGGAACATACGAATATAATGAGTAATATAACCTAGTATCATCCCTAAAAGACAACTTCGGGTTTGGTTGAAAAAAAAAAAAAAAAACACACCACCACACACACACAAACCACACACCCCAAACCAAACTGTGTCACGATTTTGCACGTTGTTGTTGCTTAGACACCGAGTATTCTATTGTCTCAGCTGCATTATAAGCTACAATACAAGCAAGTTTCTTTCAACCCATCCAGCTTTCCAGGCAATTTTGCTTTCTTGACATATAGTTACTAGATGATCTGTTTTTGTGGTCAGATATTAACTAGATTAACCAAGTAACTGGGCACTATTGAAAGGCATTTAAAGGACAATGCAATCATCAGGTACAGTCAACATGGTTTCACAAAGGGAAAGTCCTAACTAATTTGATACCCTCCTATGATAAGGTCACCCACCTAATGAATGAAGGGAAGGCAGCAGATGTAGTTTTTCCAGATTTTAGTAAGGCTTTTGATACTGTCCCTCACAGCATCCTTCTGGACCAGCTGTCCAACTGAGATGAGCAGGTTCACGGTGCGCTGAGTGAAGAACTGGCTGGATGGCAGGGCTCAAAGGGCTGCAGTGAATGGGGCTACATATGGCTGGCAACCACTCACCAGCGGTGTTCCTCAGGGCTCAATTCTAGGGCCAGTTCCGTTCAATATTTTTATCAATGATCTGGATGCACAAGTTGAATGCACCATTAGCAAGTTTGCTGATGATACCAAACTGGGAGGTGCTGTTGGCTCTCCAGGGCCAAGAGGCCTTGCAGAGGGATCTAGACAGATTGGAGCATTGGGCCGTCATCAACGGCATGAAATTTAACAAGAACAAGCGCTGGATTCTGCACCTGGGACGGAGTAATGCTAGGCACAAGTCCAAACTGGGAGAGAAGTGGCTGGAGAGCAACCCTGCAGAAAGGGATCTGGGGGTGCTGGTCAGCAGCAGGCTCAATAGGAGCCAGCAGTGTGCCCTGGCAGCCAAGAGGGCAAACTGCATCCTGGGGTGCATCAAACACAGCAAAACCAGCTGGTGAAGAGAGGGGATTATCCCACTGTATTTAGCATTGGTGTGGCCCTACCATTCAAGAACGTTAAGGTGCTTGAACGCATCCAGAGGAGGGCAACAAAGCTGGTGACAGGACTGGAAGGCATGTCCTCTTGAGGAGCAGCTGAGGACTCCGGATTTGTCTAGTTTGGAGAGAAGGTGGCTGAGAGGTGACCTCGTTGCTCTCCACAGCTTCCTGAGGAGGGGACATGGAGTACTGAGAGGGTGGTCAAACCCTGGAACAGGCTTCCTCAAGAGGTGATCGATGCCTGAAGCCTGTCAGTGTTTAAGAGGCATTTGGACAGTGCCCTTAATAACATGCTTTAACTTTTGGTCAGCCCTGAATTGGTCAGGCAGTTGGACTAATCGTTGTAGGTCCCTTCCAACTGAACTATTCTATTCTAAGTGGAAGTTGTGATGGACAGTCCTATCTATTTCTTTTAGAGCCCAACAAAAAGATAAAAAACACTATTTGTATATATTGCAGGCATGTTGAACAGAACATAGTTTCATTACAGGACAAAATCCCTCAAAAGTTAGAAGCTCTTACCCATCCTAAGACAGAAAAACACTATCTCCTTTCAAGGAAGCTACAGAAACCAAGTTCACTAAGAACCTTTAACTTTCCAGTTTCCACCTTTAGAAAATTACTTTAAACAACCTTTAAGTTGTATGTCCAAGATACAATATGAAAGCAAGAAGAAAGTCACCAAGAATATAAGTAAGCATATCTGAAACTATATCCATGCCTCCAGTATCCAACATGTTGACAGATGAAAATTCTCATTTAAAATAAGGGGAAGGGAAGGATGAGTGGAAGTTTTCTTTTAGCTTAAGTTCAATTTATAACATCTTCATACAATTGAAATAAATATTAAGCATCTTTATTATTACCCTTTTATGAAAAATTTTGATTTGCTGACCCTTTCTTGACCAACGATCAGCATTACTTTGCTAACTAAAAAAAAAAAAGTATCTGGAAAACTGACTAAGAACTGGTGCTCCTGCACAGATACACCATTGGTCAACTTCTGCAAGAACCACCTCTCGCACACAGGGAGGAAGCTTTTCTAAAGATGTCTATATAAAGACTTCTATGCCATATGCCTCTTGCTAACTTGCATATGAACAGGTCACTCATTCATTAAAGTGTCTGCTTAATGGATCAGTAAGTAAACCCTTACTTTTAATACATATGTACAAATCCCTCCTTCTCTATCATTTCTAACTAGAACTCCAAGGTTGCCAGCAAGTTGTCATGCTAATAGGATGGCTTTCATATAAAAGCATGTACTGGACCACAAACTATTGTGTGGGTTTTCTATCACCGCTTTTTTATTGGGCAACTTGATATTGCTTGAATTTGTCAGCAGTGGAACTGTCTTACTTCCTTACAGAGTGCCTTCAGAGCCATTTGCTGCCATCCTGCAAGTCCTGTGGATTACAATCATTTTAGGATGATACCAAGTTCTGGATTTTAATAGAGGAAGGAAAAAAACCCAAAAAACCACACAACCAGAACCCTCTTGTCCACCCAGCCTGAAAAGACATTTAGTATATTGAGGAAATAGCTATATTTTTTTAATTCACTATTCCAGAACAGCATATTCAGAGGGTAAAAAAAAGTTATACCTTATTATTCTTAGAGACATTACAAACAAAAAGCCACACCTCTAGGGGATGGGGGATGTTGAGAGCCCTGACACTTCACCCTAATAATTTGTCTGGCAGCTCATTTTTTGCACTGTAACCAAGCACAGAATTAATACTGGAGAGTCAAGTTCAGTACCATTTAAAAGCTATGGCAAGGAAAGATTTAGCCCAGAATTCCATGCTTTATTAGCCTGTTACATAAAACCAAATACATTTATTAAATGGTGCGACTAAGTGATTGATCAGACTGCAATGGCAGATTTTTCCTGTACTTAGTCACTTCCCCACCATAACTAGGTCTCCCAATCCAGTGAGAAAAAAGGTTGTGAGTCATAAGGGCTTACTAAGGAGAAGAGGACAAATCAGTGATACACAGACAGACAAGAATGGCTCATGGCTGCAGGAAGTCATCAGTTTTGCTTTAAAAAGAAAATACCTGGAGAACATAGGAGGGCATACAATCTCAGAATAGCAGTTCTCCAAAATGCTGCGCACAAGATTCTGACATCAACTTAACCCCCTCGCCAAAAGAACCAAAAAAAAAAAAAAAAAAAAAAAAAAGAGGTTTTACAGTATTCACACTCCAGTACAGTGAAGTCTGTTCTCCTGAGTAGCCTTCCTCTACAAAACAAACAAGTTGACCAATAGTGCTAGAAACTTACAAGAGTATAGATCAGTCTGGACCATGCCATACCATGTCATTCTTATTGACTACTTCAGTTATCCTCTTTCTGATCTCTTTAAGATTTCATTTTTCTCTACACAGAATCACTGCTGGCAGAGAAAGGAGTCTGTCTCTTCCCCCTCCTAGTCTGTCATCTCATTCTTGCCTAATTGCATATTTCTCTACAGAGTGGATCAGATTTGGAGCTTTTTCATTCATTCCTCCTTTAGGGGTACCCCCGTGCCTTTGTCCGTAGCTATTCATCAACCAGCAATGGCCAAAGGAGAGAAACCTAGCATGGTCAAATGCTCCTATTTCTTAGCCTGGGAATGAGATGAGAACCCAACATCATTCCTTCATCCAAAGACTGTATTTTTGAACTGGTTCCTCAGAACAACCATAGCTTCAGAGTTGTTGGAACAACTACGAAAAAGCATTTTGCAGGAGTCATACCACTGAAAACCTCTTCAAAGAGTGTTTTCTCCCCATTTAATACAAGTTCAACAAGCTGCTATACAAAGGCCAGGAATTTCTGACTGCCCCAGCACTCCACTGGAGGATCACACGTTCATACAAGTAAGAAAGATATCCTTTCATAGCTGCACAGGAAGGAAGCAGCACTAGATCACCTACCTATATATCCACAGTTGCTGCAGCCATAATTGTTTTTTGTCAATATAAGGCCCAAACCTCAGCAATTTCAGGTTTTAAACTTCGAAACAGTTGCAGCTGATCCTGTGGTTTTATAACCACCAAGCCTGCCAGTGACTGTCTCTTCCTACATCCCTGCCAAGTATTTGCTGCACAATCTTTCAAACATTACAGTAAGAGTCAGCATTAGCTACTGGAGTAAGAAGGGTGGGGTTTATGCCCACAACTTCCAAAACACTTGAATGCTCCACCTAGAAACAGCCATATAAGTGTTACAAAGAGGTTTGCCCAAAAGAGTAGCCTTCCATGAATCTAGAGACTTCAGCCTGCTTTAGAAGTTTCTGATGGGATAAAAACAAACTCCTTTGATGCAGTATTATTGGCTGCACTATGCAAATTCCTGCTGTTCCCAAACACCCCTAGGGAAAAGCAAGCAATTAACTGGCTGCTTACTAGTGCTCTTAATTTACATCAGTTAATTGCCCTGGATTATTCCTGGGCAGGGATGGATTTCCTCTTTTCCAATAGTGTGTCTGCAACAGCAGAGAGACTCCTCGCAGGGTGATATTGATTTCTAATATAATCATTTAGCAGACAGACAAACAAGGGGGGGGGGGGGGGGGGGGGGAGAGTTGTGGGGTTTTG
>NW_008796193.1:172856-178319 GCF_000699145.1 Aptenodytes forsteri | reverse complement strand
GGGCAGTGGAGGGTGTGTGGGGGGGGGAGGAGTTAGTGTTGAGATCTTGGAACTCTTTTTCAAGCAGACCCCATTGTAGTCCTCAGAACAGCGATTAAGCACAGATAACAGCTTTATTGTGCAAATTCAGGGAGGCCCTCTCGCTGCACAGAAGGGGAAGAAAAAAAAAAAAGAAAAAAGTCAGCCAAATAAGGTTGTTTGAGCTGCACCAAGCCAGGAAAGAGTCCAGGAGATGACGTAGCTAGAGGAAGCTTTTAGTCAGTTTCCTTTATAACCTGGAGCAGGGCCAGAGCTACCTCTTCCAGAGGAGTTTCTCTGTGAGAAGTGTATCAGCAAGGACATGCAGAGCCCAGCAACTCAGGAAGGGTCCTGTTCCCCCTGCACACCCAGCTTCACAAGAAGCAAAGACAGAAGGTATTCGAATCATTCTGTTTCAGTTCATCAGCTTTCATGTAGCTACCTAGGGACTTCAGTGAGCTCTCTGCAGGAGGATTTCACTTCAGACCAGACATCACACATAAAAGAACTGAAACAAGTTTCCTCTAGAGGCAGTGATGCCATTTCCTGTCAAAAAAAGGAGTCCATATTAAGACATTTTATGAACTATCCTCACGAGAAAAGCAAGAATTGTAATTAACCTTCGGGGCGATTAATCAGATGAGGCAGAGTCACCCCAAGGAAAGTGCTGCAACCCCTTGCAGGTCCAAAAAAGGTACTGCCTGTAAATGTTAAGGGGACAGGATATTTGCAAGAAGTGAGCGATCACCAACCCCTGATATTAGGCGCTCTTTTCCCCATAGGATTCTTATAGCAGAAGAAGCAGATCTAAAGCTTTCCTTGGGCTCCTTTTATTGTGTGCACCTCACCAACCTGCTTCTTGCTCATCTGCCTCAAGCAACAAATCAAGAAGTCAAAAATGAAAGAAAGGACTCAACACATTTAATCATCTAGAACCTCTGGTACGATAAGCACTCTTAGGCCTAACACTGTCACATTCAAGTTTTAAGAACTGGATCATGACTACCAATTCAGATCAGGCACTCAGAATAATTCTTGCTCACTACAGCCTGAAGCCACTATAACGGATGTTTTCTGCACAACACTGCCAGTTAGGGGCAAGGCTTACCATAAGAAGAGGAAGCAAGATTTTACCAGTATGTAAAAACAAAGTGAATGCTAGTTTATCAAGGGCATTCTTTAAACCTTGTTTAACTTTAACATAGAAGGCCCAGAAGTACCAAACAGAAGCTTTTGCTCACTATCAGGCTTAACTGCTTCATCTGCACAAGAGGTAAAACCTTGCTATTCTTGCAGAATCTAGGAACCAAGCTGATGAATACAATACAAGCTAGGGTGTAAAGGCCTTGCCTGGTTTGTAAAATCCCATGGTAGGTATAAAGCTACAGATAATGAATCATATACCAGACCAGTAGTTTACCTGGTTCCACTGTACACTCAGCACGTTTTAGCTATTGTTGCTTCTGAAGTACAAAGTCATCTGAAATTCACCAACAGGGGCAACATAGACCTCTGCATAAAGCAAGGTCTTTGAGAGCTCTCAAACACACCTTTTTACAGCAACTCCATGTATCTGACAGTGTTAGAAGAAAGGTACAATGGATTGAGTTTGCCTAACAAGCTAGCACCCATGTCACACCAAAGCCTGTCTAACTTTGATCAGTGCTGCCAAGCTTCCCAAGTTATACTGAGTGAGGGAGAGGAGGAGATATAACACCAAAGAGTTAGTCCTCAGATAAGACAGAAGGCATCTGGAATGCTTCTAGTGTTCCTTCATAGCACAACAGGATCCAAATCCAGGGCATCAAAAGAAAAGTGTCCATCCATTACAAGTCATGGTTTCCATCACTGTCCACCCTTCCCCCTCAGCTTTCAAGACCTCTAACAAATTCCACAAGAAAAAAAAAAAAGGATCACCCAAACAAGTATAGCACTCTGCTGGTAGCTGCCATCTTGTTGCAGCATTTGGTAGCAAGTAGCTACATGTCAAGAAATTAATTATCCAGAGGATTCTCCCGATACCTACCCCAGTCTCTCAGTTACCCTTTCTTCTAACCAGACCTATGCAGTTCCAAAGAACAAAGGGAGATATGCTTCAAGGACCTTTGGAGTCCAACTGAGAATTAGGACCATCAATTTAAGCTACAGACGGGGTCCCTGAAGGCCCTAATGGCTACTGCTACACTGAGTTTTAGAAAGTATTAAGGGAAAAGGCAACAGCAGAAAAGACTTTTTTTAAAAAAATCTTAAATAGCATCATAGAGCTAAGATCTATGAATCTTACTATTCTTTTGTGCTGAAGACTTCATGCTTGTCCAAGATTATTTTCTATGCAGTAACACTTTGCCCTAGAAACCTGGAGACTTAGTTCTGAACATCGAGAGAAACACTTAGTTCTGCTAATACAATAAGGAGTCCAAACTTCAGTATACCTTAGTTTGAAGCTTTCTGTATTCATGATATTAGTTCTGATTAAACCCATTTCTCTACAAGGAGTAAAGACTATGTTACCTAAAACAGAACTGCTCAGTGATAGGATAGTTGAATTTCACACCTCATACACAACAGATACTCACGTTTAAAATTCAGTGGCCTATCCATTCATGTAGCCACAAAGTAAGTACATTCATAGGCAAAACAGTTAATGAATCCTGATACAGAAACTACAGAAAAATGCTTTTTCTAATAGCTAAAAATACAGTAAAGTATCAGCCTATTAAATGGGCATGACTGATACAAAAAAAGGTCGCTTTTCCTCCCACTCTTCCAACTAAGATGGTTTTTGTAATACTAAAGTTCAAGTCATTAACTATGGGGCTTGGACTAGCCATCAACATGACAGCTCATTCACTTCTATCAGGATTTGGAACCGAGTGTAACTTCCAGCTCTGCCCAGCCTGAAATGACTCAGTGCACTAGTCAGTAAGCATGAGATCAGAGCCTACTCATGGCCCATAAACAGGCTTCTCACAACTGGGGGAGAGACTTTTCAGAGCTTGACAATGGCTCGCAAGAGGCATTTTAGCACGCAACTACTTCCACCCCTCTGCAACACAAAGTGCGGGGGGAATTATATACCCTCTTTGGTGTGTGCTTTAGCTGTTTACATCTTGCAAACTTTTCCAAACAAAAAAATTATAAACCAGAGTTGGTTGCTTAACTGTGAGATCACTAGATAAAACAGTGAAGCTTTCCTGTGGAGAGCATGGCAGGATTAGCTGGCCGAGCCATGATGCACTTTCTACGTAGCCTACAAGGCCTCCAGCAACCAAACCCCCCAATTCTGCAGACATTACACTTCACAACAGCAAATCATGTGCCACTAGTTCAAAGGTTGCCAGAGTTAATCTTGGATTCCTATTAATAGTGCACCAAAGCATAGTGCCACTTCTAGCAAATCTCATGTAACAAAATGGCAATCTCTAGCTAGATGTGTTAACATTTAGCCTAGCTTAATGAGGAGTAGGGACTCAGAACTCAACAGGTTTTGCTGCTCAAGCCACACAGCAGCATGTTCTGTAAGCTTGGTGAGATGAATGATAAGAGCTACCAAACACTTTAGACACAAATGTTTTTCCTGCCCAGCCAGAACTGGTCCCTGGAACATTTCCTCCATCTGTCTTCTTCACAATGGATTTATTTTTGTGATGAAGCCCACATATAGCTCCATCTAACTGCTCAAGTTTCACCCACATTTGACCTTGATTGAGGAAAGTCACTTGTATTTTACTGTTTTGTTAATTAAGTAGCTATTAACAAATCTTAAGCTAGCACACTAGTAATCATGTTTCTTTCACATGAAGAACTGATTACACAGTTATGCCAGCATATCCTGTTCCTGCAAACCACAGCTCAAGAAATAATGTTTAAAATATTATTTCAGTTGGGTCTGCAACTAGGGCAGATGGGGCAGGAAACCAAACGCTGATACAGCAGGAGGCCTGCAGCTCTGTACCTCAACAGGCACAAACATTTGAACTGCCTTCTGCGGAATCTGCGGTGTGCAATACAGTGTCACAGCAAAGCACTTACATTTCTTTATCTGTTCCAGTTTTTAAAAGCTCCAAAAACAAAACTGCTCTGTCAGAACCAGAAAGCAGCAGACTGAGAACGTGAATCCAGCCTAGGGTGTGTCTGCAGATACAGAGGCTGCAATGAGCACCTTGTAGCGAGTGCAGTGTCATAACGTTTGGATTCAGCCTGTTAGTGGGAACCCTGCCTCATAAGCATCTCTGCAACATGTTCAGGATTTCTTGGCTGATTCACACTAAAAGAAGTCACTCATCACAACTGTAAACTCTCTGGCTAAAAGGTCTCAACTGCATTTTACACAGAAGTCCCCTAACCTGAGCTACTTCTGTTTATCTTACTGAACTTGTTGCCTGTATTTTTTTTTTTTTTTTTTTTTAGGAAGTAAATCTTCGCTAATCATTGCTGATGTTTGAAGAAAGGCCTTTCTAAAGCTTCAGAAAATACTGTCTTAACCTTTAAGTGGCTTGAGCTTGATATCCTTTAAGATGTTGACATTTAAAAAAAAAATAATCCAGCTATTGTCTCAGAGAGCTAGCATTTAAGACAGCAGGAAAAGCAGAAGTCAGTCAAACAGGCATTTAATATCTATTTTAAAGTTATAAAATTAAACTATCTGTAAAAAAAAAAAAATCAGGGTGGATTCCATTTCAACTTCCACTTGCATAAGGGTGGGTTTTCGTTTAGGGTTTCGTTTCCCCCCTCCCCCCTTTATGCAAGCCACAGACTCTTAGCTTAAACATTAGATGTTCTTAGGCCGTTTCAGATCACTCCCAGCGAGGAAACATCCAGAGCCTTCCAGCCTGCTCCTTCCTGTTTTATCAATGAAGGGCTAGGACCAATTCTTCAGGAGAAATTAAATGGAAAAACCCCATGCTCCTCATTAGTCACCAAACTCCTGCTGCGAGAAGGAGAGTCAAGTACGGACTTGACCAGACTTTCTGAAGTACTAAGATCTCTCCAGCCAAGAAATACTTCGAGTCAAGCTGGGACAAGGCTCCCTAGCAACTCAAGCTGACTAATTACAAGTTGTGAAAACCCCAACTTCTCCTCTTTACAGAGCACGAGAGACGGCCATAGAATTAATTAATTCCCCATCAGGCTCTAGAAAGCTTCGTCCAGCACGCCTTCCCAAGTTGGTCTGAAGTACTAAGATCTCTCCAGCCAAGAAATACTTCGAGTCAAGCTGGGACAAGGCTCCCTAGCAACTCAAGCTGACTAATTACAAGTTGTGAAAACCCCAACTTCTCCTCTTTACAGAGCACGAGAGACGGCCATAGAATTAATTAATTCCCCATCAGGCTCTAGAAAGCTTCGTCCAGCACGCCTTCCCAAGTTGGGCGCCCCGAGTCCCCCGGGGCGCACACGCGTGCGGGCGGGGCGGGCGGCAGGCACCGCTCCACCAGACATTTTAGA